>NW_020450777.1:180307-442368 GCF_003343035.1 Apteryx rowi
CGCTCTCCCGGGCAGGGCCGGTTGCGCACGGAATTTGCTCACAGCTGCAAAAGAACGTTTTTATTTTTCATCGATTTTATCTCAGTATTGTCAACACCGTTACTTAGCCTTACCTTTCTTTCCTGTTTATGCGGTTGAGCATACAGTATTTGGCAACCTCCCCCCAAAACAGTAACAAACTAAAGCGCTGGGTATCATTAAGAAGAGCTACTTGCTACTGTGACAGTCTTTTGCGGTATCAATAACTTTTTCCCCTACAGTGCGCGACGTGCAGGTACCGAGCCCTGCGCATGTCTGCTGTTTTCCTACCGGCTCTTTACACCCGTGTCCATAATGTTAGT
Source organism: Apteryx rowi (assembly GCF_003343035.1). NCBI lineage: Eukaryota > Metazoa > Chordata > Aves > Apterygiformes > Apterygidae > Apteryx > Apteryx rowi. The sequence goes on from NW_020450777.1 coordinate 180,649, forward strand.
AAATACGGTGGTTTTTGCAGTCTCTTTCAGAAGATGTTAACTCCCCCAAAACAACGGTAAATGTTATTTAGGGGCTGATTTAACAAACTTTGCAGACAGAATGCCAGTCTGAAGCCAGCTGAAATTCTTCATGAAGAATGTTTATAGAGTCATGCTCCTGGAGCGTACTTCATTGAATTGATTTCTRGAAAGGAGTATTTGTGCCTGGATAATAATAATAAGAGCTTATAAATAGTCAACACTATTACTCTTATGCTTTGCTAAGGAATAAAAACCAATCAAAATTTAAACTCTGAGGGATGGAACCCATGATCACTTGATCTATAGAAAAAAAAAGTGATTTCTATGTATTCTTATGTATTTCTTTTCACTTTCTTTTTTCATTTTGCAGGCTAATGATTATGAACAGATCTCTTATAAGTGACTACAGTTATAACTTAAGTCAAGAAAAATGCAAGTACATGGCTTCATTTTAGCCTTTAATTTTCTAAATTCCTATATTTTAATACCAGTTTCAGCCCAGGAACTGCTTACTTAGGCCCATAACTTATTCTGAAAAGGAACAAATTTCTATTTATCTCTTAGTCCAGTAAAACATATTCTGTTACTACAATGTATTGAAAATTCAACATTGAAAAACAAAAGAAGTTGAGGAAATAACAGTTTCCTCATAATACTTACTTGCAATCATGTCTGACAGCTATTTTTACAAAAGCACAATATTTCAAGGCTTTATAATCTAGTATTCCTAATAAAACATGTTGCATGTGACAGCATAGAAAGTTGTTTTAGAACAAGATAAATCCTCCTCTTTTCTTCTCCACGAGCTACAGATGAAGTCTAGGGTGACTTGTCTAGACTTAGACATTTAACTTTTAGATGTGTAATTGAGGCCATATTCCAAAATGTCCATTTTAGCTGGTCATTCTACATGAGTTTGTGTTGCTCTAGTTGCATGACAAAGGCTGACGCCTTTCGGTGTATCTGCGACTATTAAGAAGGGGAACAGACAGGCAGACATCTCCCTGTGCTGTACCACAGGTAGGGATGCTGGCAGTCATAGCCACAGAAGCCTGATGAGCCACTCGGGTTTGAGGTGGACACTGGGCTAGCCTGGAATATAACTAGCATGCCTCTAAAATTACCCCTTACATTTGTACCAATTCACACTAAAGTATATTCACGTTGCAGAATGCACTTTTTCTGTTCACAGCTTACTCTAAAAAGGTAAGTTACTAAACGTAAAACAATCAGCTCTAAAATAAATAATGATGATGGTGTTACCACTAATAAACAATCTCTAACATACAATTATCACATAATTGGCAAAAAAAATGTTTAAGTCATTGTTAAAAGTAATTGTTAAAGATATTTCCTAAAGACTTGATGAGTACAGAATGTTCTATCCATAAAAACTTAAGCAGACAAAATAACTTCAATATTTTTAGCAAGGTAAGGTATGGCAGAAAGTAAATGTCCGTGGCTTGATTTATTTTAAAATTCACTCAAGACCATTTTGGGGAAGTGGAATGCAAAAAATTGTTAATATTCATTATGCTTCAGCTGAACTACTGGTGACTTTCATAAAGAAAAGCTGAATAAAAATGAAAAATACGATGAGGATGCAGTAAAAAGCAGAATAATGGTTGGCTGGACAATTTACAAGATATTTACAGAATTGCAGGCAGACTGTAAAATATATATTCAAAGAAGAGCAACCAATCTGCCACATTTGTTTAATCTACTTTCACTCCTCTTTATAAATACCCTTTCTGGAAGTACTTCTACCTATCTAGGAGTACTCTTAACTTTCTTTCCCAAATGAGACGGTAAGCACATCTTCCAGCTCCTGCTAAGCTCTGAACTCAGCAGAAAGTGGAAGTCGCCCTGGAACTGCTGTTAGCCCTCAGATATGAGGTCCTGCCCAGCGGCTGCTCTCCAGCGCATGTCCTCTCCAGCATGTCGCACAGGACATGGCACTAATCCGGCAGGTAACCTGGCACGTGGGAACTCTGCTGAGCCCTGAAGGCCACGCTGCGATGCCATGCGCCTCCACCTTCCTGCTTACTTCAGAATTTAACAAGGAATAGGAGCAACAGCATGCCATTTAAAATCAACCTTCTTGGCATGCGTGCTAATAGCAATTATATTTTAATCCCAATAATATTTAAGTGGTATTGTATTACTATTTGATTATTAGCTCCATCATACCAAATATGTTTAGCAAGATTAAAATCAATTGATGTGTTTGCTAATATTACATAGTATGTAAACAAAGTGTTAATATCATTGATAAAATCAGCTTCTACCATGAAAGTTAACAGAGTCAATTCTAAATTATCCCAAATTATTATTGTTGCAATACAAGATACCTATTCAGCAAATCTGTGACAAAGCACCAGATCACAATCTTGTCCAAATTTCCTTAACATGCTTATCTCTTCTGATCTTTCTTTAAAATAAAGGTTCAAAGAGAATAACAAAAACCAAGCCAAAGAAYTGAGATAAGACAGTGAGAAACTGTCAATATTCTATATGGGATCTGGGGAGCTGTCATTGGGCAGTAGATAACGACTGCATTATACAAACAACCTAACTGATGGTTGTCTATACACATGCCTTGGTTGCAGAAAGGAGGAGTACTATGCTGACAGTGACACCCACTCCCCCTCTACCCCAGCCAGTTGTTTGGCTGGATTTTTTTTATTTTAATTGCTCCTCATTGACTTGTGTCACCAGTTGCAAGTGAGTAAAATTACTTTTATAGGCACTGCATCAAAACTCAGATTTCAATGCTAAGTATCAAGACAAAACATGAAACTTCCAGGTATCGTATTTCTTTAAAATTTTCTAATAGTTTGCTGAAAGAACAGTATGTTGCAAGAATTCAGGTCAAGCAGAATAAGGTCAAACATCAGCTATAAATGCTATATACTATCCTGAGGCAATTCTACTTGTAGAGTAGGATATATCATCAAATATTTTCATGGCTTGTCTACCAAACTAGGAACGCAATTGCTTAGTAGTTTTATTCCCTGAGAATTACTAAAAAATCATATAACATGAATTTGAAGCACTGGATCTATAGTGCCAACCAGTTTTAAGTACAGCCAACCAATCATGGGATTCCACATTTCATAGATGTATCCTTATCTTTTTTATATAGATATAGTATACACAGCAATTAAGCACAGGAAAAAATAATATGGAAAATTATTTATTATCCACCTCTTACCAACTTTAGACCATGACTGGGTGTATTTCTTCAAGTATGTTCCAACCAAACACAAATTATTAGACTTTGAACAGGAATACTTAGATAAAATAATGATTTGATGATCCTTTCATGAAAACATACTTTTTCTCTGTAAAGAAAAATATATTTCTTTACTTGCCCTGTGCATATTTTGGAGAGGAGTCTCCAGTGCAAACACTATGGAAAGCTGATCTAAAGTGTCTGAACACTCCTTTTTAAAACTGTGACCACAAAAGACATTAGGCAATTGGGACTGTCCAGAAAAGGAGTTATCTGGAGAAGGCAACAGCACACATCTCTGGAGACAGAGACAATGCAGCAATACGCCCAGAGGTATGATCAGGAAAGGGAAAAACTGATAGGTAGAATTTGCAGGGGGTTTTATGAATATTATGTTTCTTTTTGCAGTTTCACATCACAGCAAATGACTAGGAGAACCCTCTCCTCTCATCAGGGAAGCCATGAGCAAAACTTGGGTGTTACACAGTACTTTAGGGGAGACTGACCTCAAGTTTCTCAGACCATCTCTGCATGCCCCTCTCTCTACCACTTCTCACGCTCTCCTGCCAATCATCACCCACTGATTTTTTGTGTTTGCTGTATAAAAGATTTCTTTTGATCATGGCTGTCTTCAGAAAAGACAATGCAGCTGCTTAGCTTTCTAAAGATGTTAATTATCTTTAACTCACACTATGCCTATTAACTATTAGGCATAAGATTTTACAAGTATAATTCAAACTCTTTAACCACCTTCCATCCAATGGCCTCAACATATACGAAAAATCATTGTGGAATGTGTTCGCTACAAGAAGGGTGAATGGCTTCCTATTATAATACGTGGGAGAGTTCTCCACATTTCTCATTGAGATGTAATCCAGAGCACRTTTTATTTAACTGAGTTTTGGCCACCTCTCATTATACCTTCAGCCTTCACTAAGCAGAGACAGCCAACACACTTCAAGAGAAAAGAAACACTCAATAAACGTCATCAAAGGTCTCAGAAAATGAGTTAACTGAATTATCCCCCCCCACACACATACACCTGGAAAAAGTTTGGGAACCTAGCTTTTATCTAATTTCAGGAAGACAGAAAAAGGAAAACAAATTCCAGTATTAATTGGAGGAAATGTTATTCTCCAAATAAGCTATTCTTCAAAGAATTTCCTGTAGTCTGTCCAGGTTAAGTATCACTGGGATATAAGACTGCAAATATTATTGAAATTAAACCTTTTTTTTTTTCTGCAAAGCTAAAGCAATACACTGAAAAGATCATTAAAGTATTGCCCAGTCAGTGTAAAACTGTGTATGTAATCAGATTTTAAGAGTGTATGTATGTCGTGAATCACAACACTGCATATTTCTCTTCTGGATTTAAACTGAGGAAAGCAGTGCCAGAAACACTTTTACAGCAGCACATGACAGAACATTAATAAAAGAACATGAGACTTCTGAAGAAGTTCTTATAATATACAGCTACGTCATTTGACTGCATAGTGTACATAAGTTGTGCTGGTTAARTACATCTCTGAACTTGGCAAAGGGTCCTGAGATGTCACCTACTTAGTGTCTACACTTTGCATTGCTTGTAGGAGATTCAACTTTCTTCTCTCTGCTTGGTCCAGCAAAATCTGCAGACAGCCAGTTATATCCCCCTGCCCAACCTCCTCTGGTCTGGAACCTCAAAGGATCCTTCAGGGACACAGCTCCCGGTCCACGTCTGGCTCCTGCACCCCTAACCTGCAGTGGTCTCCTGCTCTCCTTGCAGTTTCATGACACAGTGACCACTCCTACATCTCCAGGCTCAGTAATCAGGGTATCCATTTTCTAGACTCTTTTTTATTTTTTAATCAATACATTTTGCATTTTCTGAGTAGTCATTATGAAACAATTACATATAATGCAGCCGCACTTTTGCTTCTGCTTAAGTGATAACAGCAAATTCTTCCATTCTCCTGATTCTTTTGGCATTTTCTACTGTAAGCTCAACTCCATCCCAAATATCAGTCTAGGTCTACAGTACGGATTTCTACCAAAATAGCTATGCTGACCAGATACACACAGCTTCCATGGCCCACATAGCTGTTCTGGAAGAAYCCCTTAGTTGTTAGTGCAAATGTAGTTATATCAGCAAAACAGTATTTTATTAAAATTGCTTGTTTTGCATGCCCAAATTAGGACTCATTTGCTGGTACTGAATTCCACTATTCCTGCAATGGAAAAGTGCTTCTACTGTTCATATCACCTTAGCCGCCTGTGGCAGTGAAATTCTACTGGTAAGTAATTTAGCCTTTGTAGGGATCATCTCAAAGTCTTGATTTATGCATTTCCAGAGGTTACAAACAATGCTTTGAAGAGCTGAAAGCAATGATGTCTTTCATTACGTCTCTCCTGAACACACACATTTCAATTTTTGAAAGTGAAATTTAGAAATTTTAACATAAAGTATTGTTTTAAAAGGTAGAGACACAGAGATGGAAAAGTAGCAACATTTTTCTTTCTGGAAAGGAAGCTCAGTAGGATGCTTTCAGATCTACAGCGATACTAGTTTTAATTTCTTAAATAACATAATAGGATTGCCTTACCTGCAGGTGTCATTCCTCTTTTTTTTATGTCTTCCTTAATGAAAATGAAGGAGATTTATAAAAAAAAAAAAACTCTTTTTTTTAATGCTACTCTTAGTCATATTTGGAAGTTGCTTGTTCTTATTTAAATAAAATATCTTTAACTTTCCTCTCTGATATTTATGATAAAACCACAAGAAACAGCTAAAGTCATACTCTTTCTAAATAACAGGGGGAGTTGTTAACAGCCCAGCATGCAGTGGTGCAATGTAGCTAGTTCAAAAGTAGCTAAGAGGTCAGAACTGGAGCAAAAAACCTTAATGCAGTTAAGTATTTCTATTTTGATTAAAATAATTTCACACCTTCAGGATCACAAGGCAATCTACAAACCACAAGGTGTTCTAGAAATGTATTATTTCATAATACTTCATTGGGGTGAGAAATAAAGAGCAGGGAAATAAAAATTTACATGTTCTTTTTAAGGATGAAGGGTTTTTGAGAAAGAAAACCACAGGAAACAATATTAAGCTGTATAAAAACACCTTTTTTTTTTTTTTTTTTAATGCATACAGGGAACTATCCGTTCCCTACACTGGATGCTAATCCACCCTTTTTGTCTCTGAGAAGGGAAGTCCACACAGAGTAACTTTCTTTGTCCAGATCCCTCAGCTTAAAAACAAACTGCAGGTATTCACATATAGTCCCAAATCTTATTATTTCAGCTGCCTGTGTACTACACTTGAGGTTTTCAAAATATCTTAGATGAGGACAATATAATTGAATTTAGTTTCTGAAACCATGTCTTCATGAAACATGATTTATTTCCCTCTATAATTCAGTCTTCAGGACAGAAGTGACAAAAACAGTACAGAAATACTGGCACTTTGGAAGCCTGTGGTGCACACTGTACTGCACAATAAATACAGAGTTAATGTACCTGTGTCGATGCAGCAGTCCACTGCTGCTAGTTAAAAAGATATACTGTGGTAAAGAACCTTATGATTTTTTAAGCTGGTATTTTCCCAGAAAATAAATAAATAAATACAAGATTGTAATGAAATATTTTTGCAAACAACATATGAAATGACAAATGAACACAACAATATGGAAAGTAAAATATGTATCTGCCATACACTGCTCTCTGGTCTCTGCACTTAAGCACCATAATGCCTAGAGAGCACACAGTTTGCTGAGGACACTGCTGCTAAAATGCAGGTCTGGTTAGATGCAAATTTCCCATATTCGAGCACTTCATTATCATCAAGCGGTGAAAGCTTTGAGAATCCAAATGTCAGTATTTTAAAGAGACATTTGCCTTCAAGTCTGTATCCTAATTTTGACCTACCTGTAGAAGGTTAATGTAGACTAAATAGGGATGGTTCTGCAAAGTTCTATGCATAATAGGTTGTTCRTTTTTCTTTACACCATAGACTATGTTTATTGGAAACACTACATTTACTGGCAACACTGTATGCCACCATCATGTTCATTACTTCACTGCAGAACAATCAAGTAGTGGCTTTCTGAGACTTCCTCCGCTATGCAGAGCCTTGCTGAGCCTTGCCACATCTATTAATCCCTTGCAAAGCAGAGTCTTTCAAATTGCCTGCACTGTCTCCGCTGTGTAGTCCAAGGGTAACCAGCTCCACTCACACCAATGGCTCAGACTCTGACAGCCCAACTTCCACTTACTTCCTTCCAGTTAACACACTAGGTGGGAACCTCTGGATCTAAAAGGTGCAAGAACTTCAGTGGAAGATAGACCAATTTAATGAGGTCATTAATTTCCACAGAGCTCCCTGTGGCTGCAAAAATATGTGATATGAATATTTCAAAGCCTTAACGAGCTTAATCACACAGAAGGACTGTATTTGGGTGGATTTGACCTTCAGAGAATTCAATTCACTAATAAACACCTTAATTTTAATGGTCAACTCTAAACTCACTGACTACAGAACTAGTCTGACTTGATGTGCACTGGGATTCACCCAAAAAGAAGAAAAAAATGCTCTCAAGACAAAGTCTAAATGAGCAAGAGGAAAGAAATACATTTTTGTCTAATGATGTCGTATTTAACTGACAAAATCACAAATTTTTGTTTTATTTTATAGGTTTTCAAACTGTTTGTCTTCCCTGTGGAGGAATGTGTGCTGTTGTCACTACACTGCTCTCATTTCCATGGTATTTGAGTCAAAGCAGCATCTCTTAAGCCATGATCACACAATCACATGGATCCCAAAAATCTCAATGCTGCTGAAAAACAGTTTTATTTTGCTCTGTAATTTATTTTTATTTGTGTAATCTACAGATATGTCTATACTAGTAAACACAATACCAAGGTATGTTCTGAGTCACTGGAATTAGATCATTTTTGCCACTATATTGTTAGAAGACACCCTAGCACAGTATCAGCCTGACCTTCTAGCACTTCAGAAAAGTCCTGGTTCAGGAGTTAAAATGGGCCRAGAACCACTTCCAAAAGGCTGTTTTGGAGGGTAAGAGAGTTTAATAGTACAGACATAGGTAATTCTTTGCCAGCTGGACTCAGTGCTGAAGAACAACCCTGTGCATTTTATTTCACTAATACAGAGGAAACTTGTTTCTCTCAGATCTGACAGTACTATGGATTTAAAATGGCCAGGCAGGAATTTGACTGTAGGTACAAAACATGAAGTTAGCTTGCCAAACAACTTATTTGGCTTCAATCATGAATTACGTATTACGAATAACTTCTGATTGAAGTTAGCTGTTTGAAAACCAGTTAGCCATGCTATCACCATAGTCATAAGTTCAAATGTGAGTTAAAACACCATACATGAAGTTTTAACTGGTGTGTATAACCTGGAACTCTTTGAAACTTTTCACATTTTGCATACCATCTTTTATCAAGTCCACACTACTTTTTGTGTGGCTGAGTGACCACTGGTGGGTTTAAGGTTTGGCCAAAAGGGGGCAATGCCAGCAAGTTCATCCATCACTAAAACACCCTGCTCCATGCAAAAGCTCCTCTAACCAAAAGTTATTTCTGTTGAAAACATTATTGCAATCTTTAGATGGAATAACTAATACACTGTCACTTTCTCAAATGTAAAACCACTCTACAGATAATGGCGTGCATGCCTCTTCAAACATCTACGCTTATTTTAAAGGTCACACCATACAATGAAAAGAACATAAATGTTATGTAGATTTGAGAAATTCCCCCCGAAGAATTTAAATTCTATTCAAAATGGCAGTTTAAGGTTAAGATTTCATGTTATTTACACAGAAATGCTACCTATTTTTTGTATACATTTTTGCAGTTTCCAAAGACGCAGTGACCTTTTACATATCTTTTATATACAAACAATAGAATGACACAGAAGGCCACACTGGATATCTGTTCACAGTTTCATATTTAGGGACTGATAATAATACAGAGCTGCAAAATGCCATAGACTATTATTCTATTACTACCAGTACTAGCTAATACCTATTAAGGACCAGATGTGCAGCTGATGTAAATCTGGCCCCATGCATGACCTGTGTGGGATCCTGCAAAATGTTGAGCAACTTTAGCTTCTTTAGGTACAGTGGCATATAGGAAATAAAGTTTACCACTTTAGCTAGTGAGGTGCCCCACTATAGCTGTGCAAGATGATCTCAGCATATCATCAAATACAACGAATGCCTAAAAATAGTTTAGAATGATGGCATAAAGGTGTAATAGGCTGCAATTTGCAATCAGCTACCATGAAAACATTTAAAACATTTATACATCATAATGCTCTATATTTTCTTATATACRCATTCTTGTTTAAATTATAGGTGTTCTTTTCAAACACGTTCAATTCCAGGTCTAAATTCTTAGCACAATAAATAGCTCAGGTAGATCAGGTAGAATAGCTGCATTTTCTTTTTCTACCTTAACGTGCATAGAAATAAAATCAAATTAGTCATCAATGAATATAATTCATTGCAAAATTCAGGCATTTTTGACTGCCACACTGAACTAAACGCAGCAAACTGAATGTTAAATGGGGAAAAGCAGTAACAGCAGTACATTTCCCAGACAGCTGGCATATCCAGTAAACTGTTATGTCAGGTTACGGAGTACAATTACCTTTCCTGTAACTTAGTTAAAAATATCAAACAAATCATGTAATCAGACTGCACAYTGCCCAACAGTGAGGACATAGAAAAAACTCGCAAAGCATAAGCCCTAGGAAGAGTGCTTTGTGACTGCTAATGTTTCCATACAGGGCTTTAAACATCTCCTTCAAAATCCTCCATGGCTAATGACCTGAGTCAAGCCTGCTGAGAAGACTGAAGCTTTGGTGTGCAAAGATGAGCTGCTTCCAGTGCCACTCTTACAGCAATATACAACTCTTCTCTTGTATGTTTACATTTTAAAATTGCCACACAAATATACCCAGAGAGGCAAACACCCACATAATACTTTTCAAACTGCAGTTTGCTAAAAACACTAACGGAAAGCCATGAAGTCATAAGCCCCCAGACGTCAACTGATTCTACAGGAGATTGCAAGTGAGGAAGAGGACGCCTAGAAATTGCTTTGCTTCAGCTACTCAAGCAGTCCTGGCGCTCTGAAAATGCACACTGATGGCACAGCTCATACACATGTGCTCATACTCATGGTCCACATAATCTATAAAAACAACAAATTCCTGCACTGACTGACTTTCCAAAATGTCCTGAGATATATGGTTCAATATCTTTCAGGTGTAATTTAGGCTGTCACCTGAAGTTTAAATGAATGAAAATAGATGAGATTGAGGTACTTCACATTTTCAGCATCAAGTCTCTTTCGTTCATGTGCAAAACTACCTACGAGCATGAGTCTGTGAATAATTTTCACACTTTTTTGCATTTTGATCTATTTTCTTAGGATTATGTTATATTTTCTATTTTACTGTTTCAAAATGCTGGTCTTTTAGCTTCATCTGGCTGCCTTCTGTTGTCATATCTAGTCAACGTTTGCACAATGATAAAGCTAGAAGATCGGGACAAGCTTGGGCCTGAATGTAGAAGACACTGTACAAACTCATAAGTGGAGTCTTTGCTCAAAACAGCTTACAGTCTGAAAGATAAGGCATAGCAGATCAAAATCACAGGCTGCAGAACAGAAAAGAAATGGTATCAAATTTACACCATTCTCAGTAAGTCTGGACCAGAAACTTCTTGCCATCTGAATAACTGCTATCAACATGCAATATTTCAAATGCAATAGCAGTAACATCCTCCTAATCTTTGCATAGCTACATATTATGAGACAGTTTATATCAATTTCCATTTCACCAGTGTAAATTCAAATCTGTTTACTGAAGCGAGGAGTATGATTTCTTCAATAGAAGGAAAAGTGAAATGCATGCATTTCTTTGTCTGCTTGTATTAATTTGTTATAAATAAAAAAAGAACCTAGATAATTCTAGTACATAATGGACTATTTACAAGTGCAAAATCCAATAACTGTATTCTTTTTCAAGGTCATGGCGGTCCCTATAGCTAGTGGTAAGTGACTCATATAAGTGAGTCTAAGAGGTGTTTCACTGAGTTAGAGGCTACAAGAGTCTCTGATTGCAAGAAAAGATCTAAATGGGTCATGCTCTGTGCCATAATGAGTTTACTTACACAGCATAGTGGAGCTGGTACTCTAGCCTAGCTYGGGTACTAGAAAATGCATCAGCGCTGGTTTTGGCCAGACTAAATAGTTTTGCAGAATACGTCACTTGTTTGTCCGGAGTCAGCTCAGGTATTTGTGACAGTGACGTGTTGTGTGGCACTGACATACACTGACATACCCTGAGGATGGCATTTATCTCATTTCACTTCAGCCGATTAAAAGTAGGAGTCTCGTTTAAACCAGCTGCTTAAACTCCCTCTATAGTCAATGGGAAAAATCTGAAACAACCTGATTGTAGCAGACTGCAATGCCAGAGCACCAATTACGGCAAAAGAATGAATTTTTAGTCCTGAAAAAGTTAACAGTTGATGTTAAGTGAAAATAAAAAACCTATGGACTCAGTTAGTAACTACATACAACCACATAAATAATAGAGCCAAACCTAGAGGATGACAGAATCCAGAACTACTAATACTACCAGAGTTTATCAACAATGTAAAAGAGCCACTCACACCTTTTAGGACTACTGGACTAGTATAGTTAAGGCACATCAAATTTTTAACTCAACAGAGTGCAAAGCAGTGCACTGCATGTCTTGCTCCGAGATCTCTGACTCCCCCATCCAGAAGCCCATGGGCCAATTTACAGCTAGATCAAATAGGGAGGTTACCTCCCAACTCCCAGACCAGACTGAGACTCCTAGCTGAGCTGTGACCATTCCTTTTTAGTATATACCTGTGTTTGCGTGTCTATATACATGCATCTATATTATATTAATGGTTTGATAGTCCAGAAAGTATAGGAGTTGATGACATGAGCTGAAAGAAAGCAACCAGGACTACAGCCCTTCTGTTTGCCAGATCTCAATGGCAAGGTACACCTAATTTGAAATGCTCTTACATATAAACAACATGTTTTAAATAACCCCAAAATAATAAATATAACTCAGTTTTTAATAAAAATATGTCTGTTAGTTCTTTTTCCATAAATTTCAGCTGAGTAGTGCTTATGCTTTTTACAGTGGAGCTGAAAAACTCTCCCTCCCACTTATTTTGGAGGGATCTGTCAGGAACTCTGGGTTCTCAGAACCCTAAAAGTCAAAGCAATAATTCTTTGCTTATTTCTCCCCCTCCCCTGCTCCTTTTGTTTCTGAAACAAAATAAAATAGATACGCATTTTGTCCTTATTTTTTGCTGTATGAATACTGGCTATTGTTACTTTCTAAAATAATCTTTTGCGGATTTAACAAATGTCAGACTTTCATCAGCATTCTGCACCAGAATTCTTGTTTAGAGAGCTCTCAAAACTCAATTAGAATAGAAGCAACACACTAATGCAAATGAGTTATTTGAAAACAGTTTTCCTACATCTGCCTATTATGCAGTGCGTCAAAGATAGTTGACTCTTCATAATTTTACAATGTGGGCTTTACTTAATGTTTTAATATAGTTTAGTTAATAAATGTCTCCTAATTTTCTCTCTATATAACTCTAATTCAGTCCAACCATGTTTAATTCTCTTAATACCTGCTTGTTCAGTTTGGGGAATTTGTTCAGATTCACAGTCATTTAGTATATAGATGAGTTCAACACTGCACGCATGAAAAGAGAGGGAAAAAGTTCTCTAAGTACAAATGTGATGAAWGACCATATGAGAACATTTTGATATGAGTTACTCAGACTTTTACAAAAAAAAAACAAATAAAAATTATAATGGATGAAGTCTTCAGAGTGAGGGAAAAAAAAGAGACATTTCTTTAGAGAGCTGAATCTGCTATATTGAATAAATCACACATAAACTTCTGGTTTCTAACATCCATATGGTCTGATAATTAGACTGCTGCTTTCCTTTCCCAAACTAAACATGGGAACAGAAACAAATGCAGAGAAAACATAAGAAAGTAAGAATGGCCATATCAGGACAAACCAAAGGTCTATTTATTTGATGTCCTGTCTGTCAGCACAGCTAGTACCAGTGCTTAAGAAGCTCACATAAGGAAAAAAAAAAAGAAAAAAGCATATATAGGAAGGAATCTCCCAGTTTCATTGACCACTGGTTTAGAGTCTTTCTGAGTTAGAGGCTTTTGTGTTTAATTGCCACTGCTAGGTCCACCACACCTGAATTTGTCTAATCCTTTTTTGAACCAGAATATACATTTGGCCAGTACAATATCCTATAGAATAAGACCTGCAGTTTAAATTTGTATTCTCTAAAAAAGTACTTGCTCTTGTTTGTTTTAGACTCTCTGCTTGATAATYGCATGCAGTGCTCCTAAATCTTGCATTGTGAGAATAGTGAAAAAATCATTGTGTAGTCCCCCTTTTCACAGTATTCCTGACTTTGCAGCCCTCAATCATCTCCTTCACAGTCTTTTTTTCAGAAGAATCCTATTCCATATTTTTCATCATCACCACCCCTGTTGCTTTTTGCCCTACTTGCTCTAGCTTTGTGCCCTTTCTGAGGCTGTGAGGCATCAGAGATGCATACAGCAGAAGAACTGTATTTTCTGCTCTCCTTTGTTATATTATTTTCCTAGTAATTTCTTTTCCTAGTAATTTTAACATTATGTTTGGGAGGCTGGGGGGAAGCATAGGACTTGTTGACTGTAGAGTCAGGGAAAGGTTAAAATGAATTTCAAATTTGAGATGACTTAAGAAATAAACTTTCATGTTTTTTGAACAACTTGTAAGCTTTAAATAGTGAGGAAAATACCTCTCTCCTATTTTGGAGGGCTTTAACTTACAAACACCTGTGTTCAGACAGTGGTATGAGAAAGCAGTGATCAACTCTGGGTGCTTGAACTCAGGGACCTATGACTCTTTTAGTATATAACTTTTGAGTCAGGCTCTACGCTAGCACTGTGTTGTGCCCTGCAGGACTGAGCTATGTTAGAAAATCCCATTTGAATTTCAGGTATGCTTGTCATAGGCAGAAAATTACAAAGCTAGACAATAATTTTCACATCTCATCAATGTCATATGAAGACATGAAACTACAGAGAAAAAGGGGGAATTTTTTCTAACTAGGAAACTCTTTGAAAGTACGTAAAGTTTTGTGACAGGATTAAGGAAATTTAGTAGCTAAGATGTTAGCAAAGAGGTAATGAAATCCATCAGAAGAATCCAGCAAACAGGCCTGGAGAGAGAACTGAAATGTTAGACAAAACAAGAGCAATGCCTTCGTAGACATACACCAATAGGTGACAGAGTGAAGGGTCAGTAGGTTTAATTAGGAAACAGCTTTATCTGGGATTTGATGTAAATTGTGCAATTATTTTTTATATGGGACTAGGAAAAATCACTGAGTATTACTGCCAAACTTCAGCTGGAAAAAAAACCCTCCTTTCCCTCCAGGGTGTTTTGGGCTACCCTGAGGAGACTGAACTGGAAGGATGACTATAGCCAATTATCCAATAAAATTACTGGCTCTAGTTACATAAGGGAACCTGTAGAGACAAGCTCTAATACCTACAGAGTTCTGGTGAGAAAAAGGAAACTCTGCAGAGACATGAAGACTCCTGGACAATCCTTTGCAGGATCAGCACCCTAGGGAAAAAGAATTTTTGACAGAAGCAACTAAAGTAATAGGCCAGYTGGAAGACAAAGTGGTTCTCCCTTTGAATTCAATATGAACAAGGATGGGCTTTCTTACGGAGGAGAAAAGATCTGAAGCAGGAAAAGTTAGGTGTGATGGGGAACCTCACTATTCTCACAAAAATGGCGCATGTGAGGAAATTTGCAATATATACAGAAGGCAGATGATAGACAGAAAACATGGACTGTGGCAGCTGCAGGACATCATATTCTGAGTCATTAGCTCATGAGATCTTGAGATGTTTGGAGTCACTGTTCAGCTCAGAAATGACTGAATTTATTCTTTTGGACTGGATGAAACTAACAGAGAAAAATCTATTTCTATTACTATGATTCCATTATGGAGTCCACAGAGGCTTTGGTTATATTCAAGGCTTCTACTGAGCACTCAAATAAYACGCAACTCTCATTATAGAAAATCTGACTTGGTTTCCAGCAGACTCAAACATCAAGTAATTGGTCATTGCCTTTTCCAGTACTTCAAATCCCATAGCGAGTGTTTGCCGCAGTATCAGGAAGCACATTCTTCCAGCTGTTCCTCTCTGACCAGCTGTGTCTGGTATTTGAGGTTCCCTAACGGGACAGAGACTGAACAGCTACACCGCGAATCATGACCACCAGTTGCTGTGAGGGAATAAAAGACAGGGCACAAAAGATTGATTGATTCACAGTCTTAATTCATACACTTAAATTAGCACCCAAAAACTATCTAATGTGATGATTTTAAATTATGAAGATTTACACACTTTGTGTCATGGCTACCTTGAAAACTACCTCTTCCTTTTGTAATTTCTCCACTATTAATATCAGCAATACCTAAGCTATCACACAGAAAAGACATAAGAGCAGGGTAATTTTGGAAAAGGATCCTCTGCTTTCAAATATAGTTCTGCTTTGAGCCAAGAGAGTTGGAATTTGCTGACTTTTAGGGGATTCTGTGAACCTTTTCTTCTCCCTTAGGATTTTGAAAAGGAGAAAGGAAAGCTAAGAGGAGAAATTTGTAGCTTTTAAACTCAATGGACTCTGAGTAAAAATAATAACTTAATTTAGACTTTTAAAAATGTATTTAAAAAAACTATCTTTAAATCTTGTACAGGATGATCAAAATTTACAAATTAAAACAATTTTCAAAAGCAGCACTACGTGAAAAGATCATTTCTAAGAAAGGTAAGGAAATTTGCTGAGAATCATAGTACTAAAGAAAGTTTGTTCTGAGATAGCCTTTAAAATCAAATTGGCAATACGTAGAATGTAACTGTGTCATTAGAGAGAATTCTTTAGTCTCCATTTATTTCAGGTCCAGTTATCTCAATTTGAACCCAAAATCTGGTTTAGCATTTTGATGGGAGGAGGGTGTCTTCTGGGGCAGGAACATATAGCTGGAAGGAACTTCTTGGGTCATTAAGGGTCATTCTTGGGTCATTCTTGGGTCCCTCACTGCTGGACTTTCAAATCCATCAAGTTTAAAGAGACTTAGTATTTGCACAGGGACAGACTAACATCATTTTTTTTCAGTCACTCATCAGGAGGTATTAGATGCTTTGTGACAACTGCCCTACGAGTGACAGAGTAAGCCTCAGGATCTCATTCTTTGCTTGCAACAATCCTGTTCAGGAAGATCAAATAACGAGAATACCTGGGTCCGATTGCAAAACAATCCTTTCAATCAGCAAGGTGATGAGGAAAAGCAAAGTTAAATGTAGATTATTTGGGGTAAAAAAAGATGATGTTCATACCAAAATAATATTATCGTAAATGCTGAATATGATGAATCAGAGCAAATGATGATATGAAAATCAGGTTAATAGATTTCTAAAAGATTTCTGAGTACAATAGCAGGGAGCACACCTGTTCTTCCTCTTGACTGAGATACTTTTAGGGACATTTTCTTTAAAAAACTGTGCTCTCAAGACCACACATTTATTATTTAACATTGTATTTAATCCTTCTTCAAAATCAAAAGATAATCTACATGCTCAGAACCTCCAAATGATGAACCTGAGGGTGAAATGAAGTTGCATTCCTGTTCCTTTTATGGTTCTCAAATGTCTGTACTGGCTATTTATTTTCAGTACAAATAGAAGTAACATTGTAATTATCCTTCTATGCTAACACTTTTGTTATTGTATTAAAAGTATTTTAAAAAGAACACATGGCATTCACTTGCATAAACACTTGTATTGTGAAACAGCTCCACTCGGCTTATGTTTGGTTCTTTGCCGATAAAATTTTCCAACAGTATGTCTATATTGTATTCCTATTACTGCAAATTACCACTTTTATGAACAAATACAGTATTGTTTGCTTTCATGAAGTAGAAGGAAATATAGTCAATCATCTTCTCTAAATTATTAAGACCATACTATGGAATTATTAGCAGTATAACTTGTTAATTCTGATACGTTTATTAGGACCAGATGAAGCAAAATACAATAATATTCTTTAGTTTATCTAAAAACCAACTCTTACTGACTAGAATAAAACTAAAATGTCATTGATTGGTATTATAAGACAAAATATTGATGTGTAGATGTATGAGAGAGAAGTTTACTGGCTTACAATTAATGCATATTGGACAATATGAATGAAGGTTCAACATATTTTCTGGAGGTGGGAAGAGTGTCAATTGTGCAGAAGCGCCATATGTTTGTTGAAACAAGCAGGGAGCTGATGCCGTAACAGTAGTGCAGGTAGGTCAGAGCCTTGTTAGGCATTTGATACACTTTACACATTAACCATGCACAAAACTAGTGCACAGGATTAATCTTCGGATAAAAATAAGTTACTCTCATCAACCACTACCCTGCCTGATAGTTTACTTTCATTCCCCCATCACTGAACAGTATTCCCTGAAAACTTTCTTCTCAGAATATTCATCTTGTCTCCTTCTTGAATCATAATAATCTAAATACTTTTTTTTTTCCATGCAGCATAGTGCTACATTTATAAACAGAGTGTGAGAGAGGGAGAGAATAATCCTTTTCTTGTCCCATAATAAACTTTCTCCATTTCCCCAATTACTAGATTTTACCTCTTCTTTCATTGGGAAACACTGTGTTCACATGTCCAGTTTTGTTTTCTAGCCACTGAACAATCATCTAACCCAARCCTGAGGGCCTAAAAATGTAAAAGAGGTAACATCTGTCTAGACCATAAACATGCTAAATTGTATTTTGTAATGAAGCAAAGCAGTGTATTTATAAATGCCATCTAAACAGATATTGACAATACACTCCTCACCATGGTCTACCTACAGTTGTAACCAAACATAATTTGCCAATTTTTATTCAGTCTAAATGTTATCTGTGCATCTAGCTTTGATGTCAGAGTGAAAAGAACAGAAGTAACTCAAAAGAGAAACTAAAGTGAGTAAGAGGAAGAATCCTGAAGGTTGTTGAAAGTAAGGACACTGGGCTCGAACTCACAGTGACAAAGAGGAAGAAAGTGGTCAGAGCAGTGAGTTAGGAAGATTATTTTAATTACTGAGTACMCAAGGGCATGCCGACATACAGAAGAAACCAAGAAATACTGGAATGCAGAAAAGAAAATGAGTATGCCACGTAGAACTGTACAGTGTAAGGGTAAGACTTGCCTATTTTGGGGGGCAGGGAGGGGGGAGGCAGGTTGCTATAATATAGCATTTTGCCTGCTCTTCTTCCTGCTCAGGCCTTAGGCCTTTGCATATCAAAGCCTTAGTGCACTTTCAACCCATCAAGGAGTGGGTGGGAGTAATAGTCATCCCTAAGATATCATTTACACACCTGCATGTGAATCACACCCTTCTCTCTTGTAACAGTTCTGGGGCCTTCTTCACTCATGCCCTAAATATATTAAATTTTGCATATGATCTGCATATAGAGAAGGATCTGTAGATTGTTTCTGAAGCCATCTCTTGACAGATCAGAGGARAAAAGTCCTATACCATGTTTACTGCAAATTTATTACAAAATGGACTGAAGAACCAACACAGTAGAGAAGAAATTGCATGGAAAAGTCATAGAAATGAAGCTGTTGCGTGGCTACCAAAGTCAGCCTAGGCACTGTTACATAGTTACTTTCTCCCTGTGTCTCAATTTGGAAGGCAGAAAAATTAAAGCAGAATAACATGTATCACCTATATAGAAAATATCGGTTGTCATCGGGAGAATTATAGAAATTAAAAACAGAGAAATCTATTAATCCAGCTAGCCATTGCCACTGCCAGAGCAAGAGTGTTCACTGTAGGACATACAGCCCATTCAGGACAGGATCAAAAACCCTGCTGACATGATGCTATTAGTTGCTCTATATTGCTTGAATTACATTTTCTTAAATAACTCAGCATGTCTACAATATACCATTAATTGTTAGGAATTAAAGTAATTAATGTACTAGCTTCACTTCTTGAGAATTGTCTTTAAATCTGACTGAGAGCCCAATTTACAACATAATGCCTCAGAAGGACATAACAAACTTCACAACCGCATCAAGCATCCAACTGGCAGTTCTGTGTTTAGCCCAGTATAAGAAGTGAAGAAGGCAAAAGCTCCATTTCAGGACTGAAATACATTTAACAATGTTAATTATCCTATTACAATGCACTGATAGCCTAGTAACGCCCAGAGCTGCAACCTGAAAGAGTAGCTCTAGCTGTCAGATGATAAAGTGACAGATATGAAACCCTGGTAGCTATGTATGCCATTTCTAGTCTAGTTTCCTACAGAAAAGGTTCTTACATGGTTGCGCTGTCTGCCCATCTGGACATTTTTCCCTCTCACTAACTTTTGAACCTACAAGACAATTGCAGCCAAGTTCCACAGTAGAGAGAGGTCTCCAAGATAATAGTTTCCTACAAGTTTAATGAAAATAAAGGGCTGCAAAGAGCCGCAAATTAGTGCTCCCATTGAGAAGCCAGAGCTCTGGTTGGACTGTGCCAACTTCCGTTTACACAGCTCTTCTCCCACTAAGCAGGGGACATGGRAGAGAGACAAGAGAACTCCAGGGGTTTAGGAGATTTGATTAASAAGTGGGGTATGCTGAGAGAGAGGTGAGATTGTTGCATTGTGGGGATGAAAGGTGTAGACTCCAATAACTCTGACATCTGTGTAACAACTACAGTTAAGAGGAAATGAAAAAGCTAAAACATATTTATATACACGTACATGTATATATATGTCTGCGTGTATATATATATATTTGACAAATGTGTGTTCATCTCAAACTTATACATATGTAAATCAGGCTTGATTGCTCTGAGACTGCTGAATCTAAATTTGTTTCACAGAATTGGACATTTTCCCTCTAACATATCACACTTATCAGTATCAAATTAAATGGGATACTCCAAAAAGGCACCAGTAGCTATCTCTATGCAAGTACCATGTCTTAAATATCTTAATGTAACAGATAAAAATTGAGACAAACTTTTAATTCAAAATAGGAAGAATATTTAACACAGCTGTCTTCTTTTTGGAAGGACTGCATTGAGGATGGGCCTGTGAAACTATAATCTGATTTCCTGACCCTACAAAGCAGTGATTTTCGATTACTGTTCTTGCTTATTGGAAACAACACCACCTTTATAAYTGTTCAATATTAAAAATCAACAGGTGATGCACTAACAATAAATAATTACTGAGCCCAAACAGTACCAGAAAATGAATGAAGGATTGTAAGGGGAGAAAGAAGAAAGCATGACGCCTAAGGAAAAAAGATAATTTCTATCTGAGTCTCTCATCTACCCAGCTTTCTTGGAAGGATTTTCCTAGTCACTCCAAGCAGTCCTACAGAGTTCTCACTCACAAAAGATTTTCTCTCTTATTATATTCTTCCCCAGCTGCTCTTCTCCCTCTGTCTCTAACTTTCTTGTTCCTGATGCCACACTCTAACCAGCAGTTAAATCCATATTGTCATTTAGTCCTTCCCTGCATATGCCTTCCTCCTCTTTCTCTCACTGATATAATTGTTGATTTTCCCCATACTCCATG
Source organism: Apteryx rowi (assembly GCF_003343035.1). Lineage (NCBI taxonomy): Eukaryota > Metazoa > Chordata > Aves > Apterygiformes > Apterygidae > Apteryx > Apteryx rowi. The sequence goes on from NW_020450777.1 coordinate 201,648, forward strand.
TTCCTGACCTCTTGACATTTTTTCTTAYATTAGAGTCGGCTCTGCTGCCTCCTGCTGCTGTTCATCCCCACCAATCACTTTGGCTTTCATGCTGTGGTTCATCTTTTATGAAAATCTTCTCAACAGGCTGTCTGCTGCTGTTCTCTCACCACAGATGTTGAGCCCTTCATCCTGGATCTTTACATTTTTACCAGTCTCATATACCTTGCTAAATTTTCTTTGATATTGATATCATCCTATGATATTAGTACCTTCCTTTCACATTGATTTAAGAACAATGTCTTATAGSCCTCTGTTTCATAAGAATTAATAGAAGAGTTTCTGCATTTTTAATCTTTAAATTTTTTGACTAGAAGCTAGATGATTCCCAGGAGGTTGCTGCTTTCATTTTGGCCACTTATTTTCAGTCAAATCCAAACTCTCTTAGCTGAAACAATACAGCAAAACAAAGTGTATTCACCCCTCTGGTATTTAGACACACTGGACAGACATATCATAGCTCAGGGAGAGAGAGATGGAGAAAAAGCAGGAGGTGATGGGTTGAAGGCAGAAGTGGAAAACTCAGTTGACTGTGCTGACAGGAAGGAATGCAAATTGGCTAAAAACAACAAAGATTTATTAGCTCCCTATAAAATATTTTCAGATGACAACATAATTCTTGGTGATGTGCAAAAGAGTTAACAAAAAACAAGTTCAAGGATTTTTATGAGTTTTACCTGTGTGATCCCTGATGGTAATTTCAGTCCATGCCATTCCTTTCACATTTTTATATAAATGGAAAGAAAAAGAATAATGAAAACACAAAAAACTCAGAATTACTAATATGAAGATAGAGGCTGCTGCAGAATTTACATGCAAGTATTTAAGAAATACTCTGACATCCAGCTTGTCCTCCTGAATTTAATTATATTTGTGGACTATTCATTCAAATGTAGTTGAAATTAGTCAGGGGGATATAAAACTACAATGTGTTACAGAAGGTCTATACAGGCTGATAAACTCTACATACACACACTCACAAAGGGATGACTACATGAAACTTATTTTCTTAGGCTATATTTATGGTAGTAAAGTCTACAGGGCATGGCACTGGCTGAAGCACTGACCCACAATCACCTTGACCCTTAGCCCCCTCCCCATCAATATTTTGACCAAGGCCAGCTAGAACTCTCCCAAAAAGGCACAGTTCAGGAGAGAGCATGGGCATGGGAGGATTCCAGTAGATTTTAGCCTTAAATAGGTTAGCCATACAGATCTCAGCCAGGCCTTGCTCTTAACAAGAGCAGACCCTAGTCTTTTTATTTTTCTGTACAGAGGTAGCCTTAAGGGACCATAAGATTGAGAGCTTTAGAGGCTCCAGAAAGAGACCTCCAGAGTCCTTTTCATATATATTGTGTATCTTCAAAAGCCACATGAGTTCAGGGTGCACTAAGGCAAAACTAAGAATGGTAGAAAATTTCTTCCTCAGTCCAAAAAACCTGAGAATATGCAACACAGAATTGGCAGATGTTTAAATTCATCTTTCTACTGAAAAGAGACAAGCATGGTGGCAAAAGCCAAACACTTGGACCATCTGAGAAAATTTATTTCAAAATTGCAAAGAATCCTCTTCCCAGTAGGGCTCTGTTCAACAGTTCCTATAATCTGCCAACATGCTGCATGAGAGTAGCTGCTTAAATGGAATACTAAAAGGCATGCAAGTTAATGACTTCTACTATGTACTGAGCACTTACAGACATTTCTGTAAGGAAGTTGCTGAACTGACTAATCAGTTCATTTTCATGCAGACTCACCTTCGACTTGTAGCTGCTGCTGGCACTGAATTGCTTTCAGTATATTCACTGATTATGAGGGGTCTCTTAGCTTGCACACTGGCTGAAGAACTACACCAGTATGGTGTTCAGCCGCTGGGTAGCTAATGGCATAGCACAGYGAACAGTTTCTTGTTGCCTGACAGAATGGTGCAACTCTTCAGACTTTTATGCATTTTGCCTATTTAATTATGAGTGATTTTCTACACTACTTAGCATTTCTAACCCTTTACTGATGAAGACATGACTTAGGCTTTGGGTACAATGGTGAAGTTAAAGTACAGTAACTGCTGTAACAGGGTATTTTGTGGCAACACAGCTAAAAGGTTCCTCTAGTTCTCATCCTCTAGTGGTCCTAGTAAAGCAAGAGAGCTGCAGCAGAGAACAGGATTGCTTTTGCATAAAGAGGAATTCACATAGGTGAATCCTTCACTTTGTGAAGGAAACCATCCCTCTAATGCACCTTTAACTTCAGTAGGACTACTCATGTGCTTAATAGCAAGCACATGTACACATTTACTAAGTTCCAACATTCATAAATAACACTTAACCTCAAAAATAAAATCAGAATGTATTGTAACAGGAAAATCATAAAAAGTCAGCCTAAACCTTTTTCTTCTCACAAATTACACATATCCATATAAAACATTTTTATTTGCATACTCTGGATAGGAGCTCAAGTTTACATCAAGTAAGGTAACTCAATGTAGACAGAGATCACAAACTGAAACAACTTTTTAATTGCCTACCAACTCCACCAAGGAACTGACTGAAAAGCCTGCTCTGCAGGATGCCCCAGAACAGCAGCGAGCCCCATCCATCTGAGCTCAATACTAGGCGTGAAACAGAGAGGCTGTATCTGACTGGCAAAGAGTGATATAAGAAAGAAACATAGCTGATATCAAGTGAGAAGAGGTTCTTTGCCCTACTCAAGAAACAAGTACATTTTGGTGAAACACAGGCAATGCTTTTAACTAGAACTTCAAGTTCAGTAGTGGTTTTATTTGAGCTTTGAAGACCCTTTCGGGATGTATGAGTTTTTACAAGATAAATTATTCCAGCCTGTGAGTTTGAGGCTTCAAAAATACAACTCAATCTTGCATACTCTTGAAATGACTGAAAAAATTAAAACACTAGTAAGTGGTTTAAAAATTATAAAATGTTGACATTTAAATCAAGTCATACTGTTTTGTATGTATGCTTATTACAAAAGAATTTGTACTTGTCACTGATACACTTCAGAAATCAATGATTAAATTAATGCAGTATAAAAAAGATCTATAAAGATTTTTTTCTGATGCTTTTAAACTATAGCACATTTTTATGCAATATTAAAACAAAAAAGACTATTGCCTTGCTAGAACAAAAAGTACCTTACAGTTTTTAGAAAATCTAGGACATAACGTTTCTATAAAAATCAGGGTATTTTTTAAGGTGTTAATATGTTATCTTTTCCGTTCAATACATTAGTTAAATATGGCACTGCCTTAATCATGGCAGGTTTCACACAAAATCCTGCCTGAATTTTACATTTCACAAAATACTCAAGATATCCACCCTACAAAAATATCAATAGTCACTATTAATTAATTTAATTAATCACAAGGAAGTCATTTTTCCTTCACAGTATAAATTTATTCTTTACAGGTCTTATTGCAGCAAGTATTATCAAGAGGAGTGCTTATTACTGTGAATATTTTCAATTAAGTCTCAATGTGATTTCACAGACTGAGCCAAAAGTAGTTTTTGCTGGCACCAAATTCTACCTAGATAATGGCAAAATCTAAATATTACATTCCTGTAATTAGGAAACTGGATCAAATCTGAATGTAACCTTTTGAGCAGAGTTTTAATTCATATGAGTACATACATAATTTAGTATTTCATAGTGTATTCAAAAGCTTGTAACAGTAAAAAAAATTCAATGCCATTTCTACAAACACTCTCAGGAATAACTGAAAACTCTCTAAAATAGGTATAAAAACACACTCCTCCCAATTGTTAAGAATTGTTATGTTTCAATTACTTTACAATAAAAGCTAAGACTGCTAAGAAAATACCTCCCAGAGGTTCTGTTCACCTTACGCAGATACAGAAAGAACATAAATTAAAATAGGAAATTACTTTAGTTGACAAAAAAAGACATTTTTGCCTGTGTTAAGAAGTCATTCACCTTTTCCTAAACATTCTCTAATAGTAGGAATGGTCTGAGAACAAATTGCATGTTTTTTCCTACCATGCCATGCTTTGCATGACAATTTTTTGCCTCTTAATATATACATCCCTGAACAGGAAAAGACAGCTCAACTTAAATATGCCTAATAGTATTAGAGAAAATTCAATCATATTATTTAAGCAGTAATCAGAAGGCTATGACAGAAGCTATACTAGCATTTCAGAAAAATCTTAAAGGAATTCCTCAGTCATAAACTACTAAAAAAAAAAAATGTAGCAAAAATAAACCGTTCACAAGTATACAGCCTGAACTAGATTCTCAAGTTTCCACTGAATTTAGATGCACTTGTGACTTCTTCAAACCCTCACTATCCATTGTCAAAGCATTTGATAATTGCTAAGTATATGGATTTGTTTTGCTTTAGCTTCATCAAATGGAAAGAAAATATTTTATCCTAGAGCAGTTCAATAGCAAGATGTACATGCAGAAAGACAGAAAAAAATAATTTCATAAATTATTTATTGCTGTATTGCTAAAACCTGGACTTAGTAAGTCAAGTCCCTTGGCTCTTGCCAACATGGAGAAGGGAGGTACCTTCCAGCAAATGCAGGTTCTGCAGGTTCTGGCCAAGGGACAAATCTGGTAAACCTCACTGAAGTGCAACTACAGGACTGTTCTCAAGAAACGTAGAGTTGGCAATTGCTCTATTTTATAAAATTCGAGAGGAGAAGAAACAGAATCTCTGTCTCACTCTCTGTCCCACTCCTCCCCTTTTTACATTGCAACCTAGAGGACTAATCCAGGATTGGGGGAGATCTGGATTCAGAGATCCTTCTCTGCTGGAAAAGACTATAACATTTTCTGCTTTCTTGGAGAGTACACAGCACACATCAACTCCAGTATTTTGCAGTGAGAATAATCCCTATCCTATCAACTGAAGTTGTGCTAACATGCAAAAAATGGAAGATCCAAGAGGCCAAATAAAGCACTGATAAGAGAACCAAGACTGCAGCCTAGTGGTTAGGGCACTTTGTTCGTGAGTAAAGGGGTCCAGCTCCCTGATCCAAGCACTGCTCATGTGTTTTCTGTGAATCATCACTGTTACATTTAGCTAATTCTAAATACTCTCTTTATACCATTTCTTCTGTAAGAGTTTTCAGTTAGTGGCACATACAGGTTTTGAGTGATAGTATCATCACACTTCTTCAATGCAAGAAAAAGCCAACCTGAATGGTCTGGAGAAGGCTAGATGTATATCCCAGTCCATTCTGAGGGAAACCAGCACAAGGAGTTGAGAAACACGCAGGAGCCCACACAATTGTATTCTCAATATCTGCATGATTTCCTATTAGCAGTATATCTTGGGTGGTGCTTAAAATCCCCCTTTCATCCTACAGAGACAATAGATTAGAATCTTATTTATAATACAGGCATAAGACATCCTGATGAAATGGGCAATCTGAGAGTACAGCAAAACACATCTTTTCTAATACCACAACATGCATACAGTTGCATATAGGTTGAGGCCAGAGAATTGTCCTAAATTAGTTTGCAAAGCGTGCCTTTAAAACCACCTTCACTTCTTGGGACACTTTCATGATTTTTATGTTGAGACAATTATTTTACAAATTACCTGCAATCCTTAGAAGCAAATCCTCATTTATCAAAAGGGTAATAATGGTATTGCTGATTGCATGGGCACTGTTAAAGTCATAATTTCAATACTGATGTATGACTTGCTAAAGGACATTTAATACTTCTTTCTCTGTAACTACAGTGAAGGAAATCCTGTGTTATTATAAAATGCTGAATTAGAAAAGATGCAGCCCTAAAGAATCTGTAAATGCAAATGTTGCATTTATTTGTTTTTGATGCTAGAACCATGTTTTTGATAAGAGTCCAAGAGCAAGGTACACAAGCCCTCTTCTTGCTGGCCTTCAGAGATCTGGAGCAAATCTCCTTCCATGGCACAGCATCATTCAGTAAAGGTGCTCTATAGAAGCAATGTATAGATGAATGTTATCCTTCTGGAATAATGCAATCACTTATTTTTAGCCATGTTAAAAATTGGCAGTACTAGAAATGTTATTTCATCTGGAAAAAAAGTAAAATGGAATTTTATTCCCTAAGGTATAAATTATATGCTATACAGATACAGAATAATAATTACAGCTAAGTATCTCAGTACCTTTCAGGCAAACTGAAAAGTAAACAACTGGCAGAATAAAAACATGAAATCACCTATAAAATTCTTTTTGCTCTCAAATTTCAGTAGGATGAAGTCAGAGTTCTTTTTCACAGAATATCTAACAAGAAATTCACATATATTATATCACATGTTAAGTAAAGGATTATAAAATCACAAAAGGAGTTTTCAAACTAGAACTGTCTTATGGAAAGCCTAAATTATTCTGCTGAACAGCTCTCATATAACCTAAAAGAGAAATGCTCTACGAATTGAATTAATTCATGAAGAACTGTGACTGTGATGACTCTGCTTAWATAACAAGGCAAAGAACAAACCTTGTTTATTGTGAAAACAGAAATAAAAGAACTACAAACTTGTGGGGAGGAGATATGTATTTTTTTTAGCAGGRTTCTTATGAGAATTCTTGTGTTCTGAAAAAGAAAAAATAGTTTAGCAGTATTCTCACCAAGAAAGATCACCCTACATTTCTCTCTCTATTTATACTGCTAATTATGAAAAGAAGGAAAATCTGGCAGAAGGTCAAGCTAAATGTTCTGATCTCACTTACAGCTTTCTCCTTTTTTTCCTTATTAATGAGATCAAGTGGTAATATAAGTAAGCTGCTTTTTTAAGGAAAGGGTTGAMAACATGGAAAATCATTTTTAGAACTGTAGGTAGAGTTTATTAATCATATAAATGCTTACAASCAAGGGATTTAGCATCACCTCCACCACAGCTGGAAAGCTCACAGGTGGAAATCTCACTGAGTTGGTAACTACATATTATAGACAGAGTTCGTTCAATGAGAGTTTTGTGATTGGGGCACTATTGCTCAGCTGGCATACATGAGCTGCACATCTTGTCCAAAAATTAAGTCTTTTATTCTTATTTCCATTTCTCATTGGAGAACTTTCTTCTCATCTGCCTGGAAGTTCTGCTTACATATGGCATAAGGTGTCTCCTATGTGCTGTATGTTAGAAGTGTCTTTCAGAGGACCACTTCTGTAAGATCGCAGCTAGTACTCACTGGAGTTCAGTTCTGACACCTCAGCCATATATTTCTTTTCACCACATGCATCTCTCACAGGAACTTTATGAAATATCAGGAGTCAAATATGTACCCACCTTCAGAAAGATTGTTACAGACAGTTATATCAATTTTGTACTGGATTATTATCTTCTTTCCTACCTTCTCCTAYCTACAGAAGAAAACTTTTTAAAACAAAAATCTATCAATTTAGTAAAATGTAGTTAAAAGCTTGTGTGATCAACCTCTTTAGTTTGCTACTAAGTATATTTATTCCTTAGAATACTCTCCATGGTTCATTTAGTAAAAGCCGATTAATGCTCTTGGCAATATATTTATCATAATGACACTTTCTCCTTGTCATGGATTCAGGTCACATTTCTCAAGTAATCAGTACGATAAATTGGCCTTAATCTCTTGTCAACAGCTAATCCTATATTTCTCTCAATGCAATATGGGTTTATTCTGAAAGTAAATCAGATTATACATAAAGAATACTGATACAAGTGTAATACTACAAATTAGAGCAATTCATTAATGTTACCAAACTGTCTCTGAAATGGGAGTGGAAATAAAAACCCAATACAAAAGGCTTGATTCAAATCACCTGAATTATGTATGTGATTTAAAAAAATTAAAAGGCATGGCAATATTAGAAGTAGCGCATCATAATTTAGTTGCAGTTTTGGCCACATAAATTAATTATACAGTTAAAGAATGATAATGTATATTACGAAAACAAATATACATTTAGCTCAGTAATTTCTTTGCTTACCATAGTTTATCTCATTTTAGACAACAAAAGACAATTGATGTAGGTTCTCCTTCAGTTTCCAGTTTAGAAGTGATAAATCTTTTTTTTATCTTTTTTTAATAGAAGACACATACTCCATGCGTGGTAAAAGACTGCTTTTTATATAAATCCCAACTTTGAATTGAGAAATGTGAAATCCTATACAAGACCAATGTTCACAATAGACTCCTTTTAACTACTCTAGTAATTGAGGAAATTGCTGTACAGGCTATATAACCAGTGCATGACAGACATAACTGACACTATTCTATTTACGGATATAGCACTTTAGAATCTAGCTTCAACACTCTATAAACCATACAGAATACAAAATTTGGCTTTATTAACACACATATCAAATAAAATTCAACTCAAGCTTTCTGCCTTGAGTTTGGCTTTGATTTTAGAGAGCTACTTCTCTTACGCTTCTTGTAAAAAAGAAGATCAACCCATAAAATACCAAAATTTCAAAATACTTTAACCTTGTTTCACTGGATTTACCCTTTGGACCTCTCCAAAATTTGTTAAAACATAAGTGTCTCTGTTTGATGAACACCATTCAATACTCCCAGGGACAATCATCATTTTATTTGCACTGAATCAACTGATTTCTGTTTCCTTTTTACAGATAGATATAATTTCAAGACTATAGTACCATAGTTTAACCACACCAAAATTATAAAAGATACTATGAGGATTCAGAGCACCACAACACACTGTCCCTAAGACTCTACTCTCACAGCCCTATGGCCTCACTGGGACCTTGCGCCACAGACAGCATCACCTTGCCAAAGTTTGTCTTTTTGCTAAAGAAGGGGCATTCTTTGTCTTGGTCATTAAAAAAGTTCTAGTTTAGTTCTAATGTGTTTTTTAAAACTTGCCTATGTCTTGACTGGCCTTGGACAGTTTTTCCAACGCTTTCCTACAACTTCTGCCTTGGTAGAGTTCACACATTAGAAACAGGGTAATTAGCTTATATGGAACAGCATGCTGCCACAAACAAACTGCTTTGGGCAGTGCCAGCCTACCCCCAGGGTCATCTGCTAGGGTTATGTGCAGGGCTTTCCAGAGTAGTGTACCTTGGAGCAACGCTCTACAGAGATGCACAAAGGCAGTTTATTCTATTCAGACACATGGTCACAGCTCTCTACTGTAAATGAAACTGTTTAGGCTACTGGATATAGTGAGCCTGGGAACATAATAGGTCTTGGCTAACTGAAGAAAGGACAGCCAGGTATCCACCTGCCAGAGACACCGCATTTGAGTCCAAAGGAAGATCTAAGATAGTGCAATCAGAAATGGCCAAAGATTTTACTCAGTAATGAAATATAACTGAGGGTTACAGGCTTAAATCTGTGTGAAAGCCTGACCATCAGTCCTCTCAGAGATGTCTGGCAGAAAAAGGATTGCATTCCAGATATGAATAGCCAAGCAAACACTGTTAGATGCTCGTTGGGATTTGCATTTTGTCTTTTATTTTCCCCGGTAAAGAAAGTCAGGTTTTTCACTGGGAAGAATGTCTGTGGAATCATGACCTGAAGGTCACAACACAAACCCTTTCTGAACTGCCAAATCTTAGCTTTTAGGAATGACGGGTTGAATCAAGCACAGGGAGTATTCCTTTAGCTATTTTCTATGCACTGAAAAGGGTATAGGAATATAGAACCAAAGTCAATTCCGATTCACCTTGCCACTTCACTCTAGAGTATGTTGTCTTTTACTTAAGTCTTATTTATACTAGCAGACTTTCCAAAATCTTTGAGACTACTTTTGTTATCCAACCATTAGCTTGATTTCAAGGTCAAAGGAATTGCAGGGATTTCCATGCTCTTTTTTAAACTTGGCAAAATACTGACCCTGTATTTTCTTGCACTTAAAGTTTTCTTTAAATAAAACAATAGGCAAGAAATATCACAACAGTGATGCACATTGTTAGAAGGGGGCAAAGTAATACGAACTTTCTGAAAATAAATTACAGCTCTTCTTTTAGTACAAATGGAAACCAGAGAATGAGTTTCATCTATTTTTGTTCATGTTTTCTGTATTCTCATGATCTTAACACTGGCAATTTTTCTTCTATTTGTTTTCCCATAGGGATAGTGATCCAAAGAGCATCATTTAAGATCTTTTCCTGTAATGGACCTGGGGAAAAATGCCACCCATATTTACTGTATATTTAGATTCTTTTGCTGTCATCAACTGAAAAAAGGTCTGTTCCTAGTGACTGTCCTAATGAGGTTAGATCCAGACCTGTCCAACTTCTTGAATTACAATTTTACTTTCATAAATTAACCTCAATGGGCTTAGTCATCAGATTTACTAGATTAGCAATTTTCTAAGCATTTTAAGACTGTATTATTATATCTCTCAGAAGAACACAGCACTGCTTATATTGCTTATTCAGGTCTTTGTCATATTTCAGGTGCATTCAACTCTTTCTCTGGAGGCCTTCCAACACAGAACATACACTAACCATAATTGAATGAAATCAAAATACCTTTCTTAGGACAGAACACCAATGATATCTTCTCATATTTTACCTTTATTTGATTAAATACACTGATATCTAGTTAGATACTCCATTAATTTTTCTAACATTACTGTTTGCTTTCAAGATACTCCTTCAACTTAGAACTTACTCTCTGCCTGCATCACATCCTCTTTTATGCAGATTTGCTTGTTCATGGACATTATCATTTCTGTATGTGATGGACTGTATCTTTTGATATTGTTCATGTTGCCTTCAATACTACTAGCTTTGTATAATTACTAGGTAGCTGTTTGCAGGGCATCTTAATGTCCTAGGGATTGATTTCCTGATTTTTTTTAATTGTTTCCTTACAAATCCTCCTAAGTTACAAGCAGGCTCTTCTGAGTAACTTTCCCTGATTGAGCTTTCAGAGCATCAGCTACACTCTGCTTTGTACTACATGGTACCTCCAGTATTATCAGAGAACTAAAGACATTTTTTGTTTTGGTATTTTAGTCAGGAATTGGAAAACAATGTATTGTAGTTCCTATTGTCTGCTCTTCTTCTTCATAGATTGTTCCATGTGAAACGAGGGCAGGAGGGGAAAAACCAGTAGAGAATTGTTACCTGAGATGGCATCAAAAGTTCTCCTTCTCTCAGTTTTTATGTACTTTTTTTGTGTAACAAAAGAAGATTGTCCTTTTTGCCTTCTTCTCCTTTTCCTAGGTCTTACTAACTGGTAGTATTATATTTCACATTAATATATGCTGAATATAGTTTGCGAGCAGGTCCATGCAGCGACTGTGATTTTATACATTCTCTATGTCATCTAAATTATTATTATTAAGACAGTTACTCCCTTTCTTCCCCTCAGTAACAACAAACCAACATACCCTCTACTCCCCAAAACACAAGCAAGAATTCCTGCTTGAATAAGCTAAAAGAATTAAAGAGTAAAATAAAAAAGACATTATTTTGTATATATTTAGAATGTCAATTTCCCAATACTATGCCTAAATAGCAAGAGATAATATGTTGATAGTACATTGAAAGAACAGTAAAAATGGATTGCTTATGGTATTTATTGTATGCCTGAAAAGTCCTGAAAGCAATCATAATAACCTACTTTCAAAAAATTTCTGGCATAATTTTAGTTATAAAATATGAATGAAGAAAACTACTGAAATACAATTACACTTTACAAGACACTAGAAAGAAATTTTAGAGACACTGATAGACATTTCTTTACTGACTTCAACATGTGACAGAGTTTATAAAAACTTAGTTGCTATAAATATGACAAATTTCTGTAGATCTAGTATTGTTTTATCTCCTGATATCAACATGCTTCTTCAACCCTGCTATGTCAACTAAGGAGATACTTGGCTGACCACTTGAGCATAATGTCTTCAGAAATTACCTAAAAACCCTTTATACTTCAACTAGTTTCTATATAACAGTGCCTTGCAATCTGAGTATCACCTGCCTTTCAGTTACAGAACTTATAGGAAGTCTACAGCACATTCGGTATTTTGATATTAGGCCTTCTGTCAATGCTTGTATCAATACATGATTTCTTTGTACAGGCATTTAACATCTCAAACAGGAACATAATGTGATAAAACAGGGGATACTTATATATTCATTAAATAAATAAACTGAAAGTTTTAAACCTCTGGCATTCATGTATAACAGTGGTGCCCAATATTTTCTTTAAGATGTGCCAACGGACAGACACTAAAGATATGCACAACGCTTGTTCGTGATGTGACCTCCACCTCTCCTAACCAACAGGCCTCATATTGCTGGAGACACATCTCTGCACACATACTGCTGCCAGGGGCCAAACGATCTCTGACGTGGTCACTGGCATGCTCACCATATGGCCAGCATGCACATATGACCCAATTATTTAAAAGAAGCACATGMCTGTCATGATAGTGACAGCCACATGTGGCCACAGGACAAGCCCCTTCGTGWCATGGGATGGGAGATAGGTCAGGAGCACTTGCCTAATAGGGCAGCAGGAGCTGGTGCATAACAGCTGTATAAGACAACCCATGTCCAATCTATAAACGCAGGGCTTTTTCGGAAAAAGACAGCAGGAGCAGGGCTGTGCTCTGCATGCAGAGTCCTGAYGGCAGTAGGACTTCCCTGAGTGCAGACCTCTTCCGGGGAGGAGCAGAGGGAGAATGATGGCCTGCCAAAGCCATGCAGATCCCTCTGGTCTCTGCTGCAGCAACTGAATACAGTTTCTGTATTCATGAGTTTTTCAGAACACCCTCTTCATAGTGAATGCATCAAGAGACCTTGAGCAATTTTGAAAGATTTACATTTCACATTTGTCCATAACTACACCATCTAATCAGTTATTGGGCAACTCACCGGATATAATAGCAAGAGAGAAGCTTCAGATTAAAAGTATTGTCCCAAATAACTAATTCAGCATGGTATTTAAATCAAGTCTAAGCAAGCCACACAGTGATACAGATCCTCTCTAGCACCGAGAAACTTACAGGTGAAAAGCATATGAAGAGCTGACATCCTTCTTGAATTCATTTAATATCTCTTACATTAAGACAGACCAGATTAGATCAGAACTAGTAATGTAGTGCATTATATTTGATTTGACATCCACATACCTGTGTGATCCAGTTGATACAGTTACATACCTGTTTACTATTGCACAAGCAAGAATAACAGATTTCTGGGTGAGTATGCAGCTAGGTTTTTTTCTAGACATTTCCCAGATCTGTATAAAAATGACTTCATCTTTCCCCCCATTCATTTGAGCTTGGAGAAAATACATGTATGAAACTGCCATTTCCATAACCAGCAACTGAGCTGGTAAGACAACATACTCCTGCAAAGATCTGCCTACTGATGGAGTCATCAGTGTCTGCATGATTTTCAGAGCTTGCACTATGTACATTCTTTTCCCTCTGCTTCTTCATTCCTTCCTTTCTCACACAGTGTTCAGTAAGATGCACACTCAGACCTCCCTGCTCTCTTTCTGTGCTCCCCCTTCTTCTGCATCTCTTTCTTATTCTTCCTTTCAGTGTCCCCTTTCTCCCTTCTACTCTTTCCAAGTTTTTAAGTCCCCCTCTTAAAAATTTTACTTACAAAAATTACCACAATTTTTGACATTGCAAAACATCATTTTACTCCGTTTACTTGAGCATTAAACCTCTCATCACTTCAGTTTCACCATATAAACTGCAAACTTTTCAAAGAAGTGAAAAATCTCTTATCAATGTTTGAAGAGTGTTTAGCACAATGGAGACCTTCAGATGGGACCACATATTGTTAAACACTATTTGTAAACTGATGTTGAACCATACAACAACATTACACCTGTTTTACTTAGATACTGAATATATAATGTATCTCATGTATATATACCTTTAAATATATAAATATATGTATGCACATATTTATATAAATTGCTTATTTATGGATTTATATAAAATAATTTTAATACAAGTAATCCTTTTCCACATAAAGTACACTAGTTCTACACAGCTTCCTTAAYTGACAATGAGAACTTTTCAGAGTGCATTATATGGATTTTCCCTGAAATAGGAGGAATTAAAAAAGTGCGTAAGATTTAAAATGCTTTGAGTGTCAACGTGGAAAATCTGTTCATTTTTCCAAGGTCGAATATTTCAGTAACAAATTTTAACTGACATAACCAGAAACGAGGAAAATCTATACTGATGGTGAATATGCTTGTAAGCTGAAAAGAAAGGAATTAAAAAGCAATAAAATGGTTGTACTAATGCAGCAAAATGTAATATACAGTCTTGTTCATGAAAATTGTTTTGTTTCAAAATAAATGTCCCATGTTCAAATATGAGAAAAAACACTGAAATATGCAAGCACTATTCGTAACAAAAGAGAAGGAATTTTGCAACTGCATTTTAGCCATCCTTCACAAACTATCAACAAGAATTCCCCAGAACATAAGTACAGCAGCTTACATTGGTTCCTGAGAAGCAAAGGGATTATTGCATTACGTCGGTTCTAGCAAGGGGAAAAAGACAAGCCTCAGTCCAACCTGAAAAGGATCTTTGCTAAAAAAGTAAGTTTAGTAAATGTCCAGACAATTAAAATGTTTAACCAATTTCTTCTCTCCCTAGAATATTGTTAATGAGGCAATGTCAGCAGGATATCCAAAAAATTCAATTGTTCATGCATAATACATACATTTAAATCATAATTCAAGAGAAAAAAAAATCCAGTTCCTACCAGTTTGGCTGAGTTGGGATGTGCTGCGGCTTTTTCGCGAGAGGCCCACAATGGCGACCATCTTGGCACCAATGCTGGAGCGTCTCTTTTTGCCGCCACCACCAACAGTGCCCACTGCCGTGTCCGACTGGCTGCCATCATTCTTGTCGAGTGTGTACATGTCCCCACCGATGCTGGTGCTCTTGGTCATGTTCTTTCCTGAGGCGCCCATCTGTCTGCTTTGCATTTTGGATGTAAAGACACTGTCAGCCAGTGGATGGATAAACAGTGCAGACAAAGAAGAGTAAAAAGGGGAAGACAGAAAAGGACAGGTTTCAGATGGAAAGTTTTGGGACACTGGAGGGTAAAAGCAGCTAATTCACACAGGTAGGGTTTGTTTTCTTAGAGGTAAAGAGGAACAACTTTAATTGTTAGGTTCTTGTTTGGTCTCCTGTAAACATACTTGACTCATCCAAATTTTGTTTTAAACAGTAAGCTCTTATTTACTGATTGTCATTACCAGCAAAAACATATCAATAATTTAATACATTAGGATACTATATATAGAATTTCTTAAAAATTATATGCAAAAAGACCAGTATGTTCATACACATTTTTATTTGGTTCTTAATGATTTCAGTGTTGCTCTTCCATATTTTGCTTATCAAATCACAAATATTTGTTCCTCTAGTTTATTAACTAAGTAGATTCTGAAAATGACTTGAGTAAAGATTGCCTGGGCCAGGCAAGAAAAACAAAGCAAATAAAGCACAGAAGATGTCATTTACAGTGCTGCTTTTTCCAACAGGAAACCAGAGGTGCAGAAACCCAACACAGATGAATAGTAGTTACAAGTGAATTTTTATCTGATCAGACTTTTCTTTGTTACTAGAAAGTATTGTACTATGTTGATATCTCATTATAATAGCCCATAAATGTAATTAGTCAATAGGTAATATAAGAAGTGTTTTCCATGCTTTTCCATGTGGTAGACCCTTCAGTAAGCCAAAGCAAAGGCACCTCCTGGCTCCCCTCTATTGTTCTGATGATCTTTCTGCAGTAACTGCAGTGCATGATTACTTGAGAAAGATCTGAGAATAGGGTAAAAAAAGGCTACGTTAAAAGAAAATTTTCTTCAGTACAAAGCTTATCTAACACATTATTATCCCCATCTCTCTTATATGTCTCTTCTATGCTTTCCTTGAGATTCATCTATCATAGTATCAAGTTTTTACCTTTGTCCACACTTTTTCCTGTTGAGGTAACAGAGCAATATAGTGATGTTGGACATTTGCCATCCCCCTAAAAGTGCCATTATCTCCAAGTATTAATTGTCACTGTAGAAATATAAGTACTGAAACACTGAAAGTGTTTCCTGTTGCTCATTACTGTCCCATCTTTTAGCTCTTATGATATTTGTTTAATGATAATTTCTTCTGTTAATGGTGCTGACATCTACAAAATATGTTATCTATTTATTTAAGCAGGCAAGACACTTCAGAAATATACAAGTAAATGAAACGTTTTAATGACAGCAGATCAAAAGGACACTGTACACAAATGCAATAGGGAGGATACCACATCCCAGGACATACAAACCAAAGAACACAGTTTTCAAGCCATCAGACAAAAGGTCAAATTGTGGGCAGGCTGACACATAGTGGACCCAGGGCCTGATCTCCCTGTGGTCCGGGTTAAGGGACTTTTCCCTTGCACAGAAATGAAAGTCTGCAGTGAGGATAGCAGTACACATCCAAATTTTGCCCTGCCATGTGATAGGTCTGGAGAAATACCCAGACTGGAAACTCAAAAGCACATGTAGGCCTGATAATAAACACAAAGGATATTTTGATTTCACTGAAACTTCCTGCATAGAACTTAGATCTTTATTATTCTATTCAGTATGACATATCTCATTAATAAGGCCGTGCTAGATACAGTGCCAGACAATCCATAGAGAAAAAATATGTGGGATATTTCTGGAAATCATGAGAAACAATTAATTAAAATCATCACTATATAAAGGCTAAAAAGGTTATTTTTGCTTTTTAAATATTTTTTCCAAAACATACAAAGGCTATTCCTAGAGCTGTGAGGCTTTACCCATCAGCAAAGGGATCTGGAGTGGATTTTATTCATGAATTCATATATATACATATATATATACATACACATACACATACCAATTTGCTTCTCTGCCCAGGGGAGTGTGAAAATAACCCAGGTTCCCTGAGAAGCCTGTTTCGCTGGCTGGGGAATAGTTCTGTGATAGCTGTGGGTCCTTTCTGTGCCTTTGGGCTGAACAGAGAGGTTATGAAAGTGCACACACCTGGCATGGGTAATTTTTGACTCCTTTGCTTATAGTTAGGCATAGCCACACTGTTTTTCCCTTACCTATAATGGCTTAAATCTATTTCAAAAAAGGAAGGTAATGTTGCTTCTTTATGAAGTTTTACAATAAATGTGCTGTCGATAAAACTTATCCAATAAATTAATACAGTGCCCTCAAAAGCAAAGACACCACTGGGTCCCTTCCAGCTGATTCAAGGGGAAGTGAGATGAGGCATCAGGTTTGGAACAATGATCCAACTATTTAAGATATTTGAGAGCTACCTGTAAAGTTTTTTGCCCTTTGGTTGATAGCTGCATTTGCATGAGGAGACAATATGCTTGGAGTCAAGCCACAGCATGAACAGAGGAAAATATGGGAGCTGCCTTATCCAGGAAGCAGACCTTAGGCATGATGTCAAAAAATATTGGGTGTGCTTCCTAAGGAAGTTATCAGGAAAAATCTGAGTTAGTATCAACAGCCGGACAAGCACAAAACACAGTTGAGAGCTAGCCTTAGTGTTCTTAATCGGACAGATAATAACAAAGGTTTGAAATCAGTGGTAACCGGAAAGTTGTTTCCATATCCTTTTTCATTCCTTCTTCTTATTATATGTTAGTACATATTGACGCACATTGGTAAATTTAACACTAAGAAAAGAGTGGGATAGGATGCGGGTAAACAGGAAGGCACAGAAGAAAAAAAGTGGATCTCTATTTCTGGGGCTTTTTAACGCTATGACAACTCATTCATAAGATGATTATATCACATGCTATATTTTCCTTTAAACTAACACCTTTAGGTATTGCTTCATTGAAAGGAGATGCTACAGAAAGTAATTCTCAATTTCAACACTATCTTGCATATAACAAACACCAGAGAGAGCTAGGAAGGACAGTGTCAAGAAGAGCTCATATCTTCAACATTATCTTATGCAAAATTCTTCTAAGAATGAGAAAATTATAACCCTTTAACCATTAATGCTATTTTTAAACCATGTTTTCTAAGGGAATATGATTAATGTGAATGTGTTTTCTGTCAGGTCTCCTTCTTTTCAATAATTTTTAATCAGTTGTATTCAAATTTGACACAGGAGTAGGAAACTAGAGCTATTTAGTTCTTGTTTTTGACCTGTTTTTGAAAACAGATCCTTGGAGAGAGACCTTCCCTTCGGGGAAAGGCTGTATGTAAGTCTTTATTCAATCTCTGATATTTCGCATGAGATTTAATTCTTACAGCATAGGTTAATAGGAGGAGTATTATTCCTACTGTTTGCAGAACAACCTATTCCACTAATGCATTTTTCAAGAATGACATCCAGAAAATCAGTAGGTTCCTGTCATATTGTTTTATAAGTAATATTAACCCTTAGGAATGGTCATAGCAGTGAAAACAGAAATCTTCTGTTTTCTCATAGAACTTGTACTGAGAAGAAAGCTCCCATTTCCTGAGTCTAATGTGCCTTTATCACATCGAAGTACTTCATGTGTCATTGCCCAAGACATATAATTCTATTACAGTGCAAAGGATTGCAACAATTACCCCTATTAAAGAAAACAAAGTGCTTAAAAAGGTTGGCATGCAAACAAAGTTGCTATAATTTCACCAGGCAGTTAATTATGAAAGCACTATGCGTTAGAAAGATTCGCTCCTTTGTTGCTGTTTAAGGGCTTCAGTATGGCAAAATGAAGATTTGCTCTGTATACCTGCTAACAGTGAGGTAGTCTTCATTCAGCCAGGTTCTGTTGACCAACTAAGAAAAGTAGGAGTGAGAATTCAAGTAAGGAAAAAGGAATTTAGATTTAGAATTGTTCAATGCTAGTAAAAATGACTAATATTGACAGCTCATTCACAAAACCCTTTTTTTCCAATAGGGGGTCTAAAAATATTTGCTTTTATTCAAGGTTTTTTTTCCTGAAAAAAAAAACCCAGCAGGGAAGACATCTTTGCTATGCTCCCACCTAGCAAACTTCTCCTTGAAAAAACCGCCATATAGCAGTGACTTTGTCTTTCTTTGATCCCTCTTTCTCCAAGAAGGTTTGAGGAATTTGGGGGTTTTGAATGGCTTATAGTGCCATTCAAAGTATATCTGAAGTGCTCATGAGCAGAAACCTTGATCAACACTCTGAACCCAACCCCCTTTTATACTTTCTGGCCATCCAAGCCCTCACTCACTAATCAGTCTTGGTAGATGCTTGGTGATCCTCCCCCTCTACTCAGCCCTGGGGAGGCCACATTTGGAGTGCTGCGTCCAGTTCTGGGCTCCCCAGTACAAGAGGGATGTGGCACTACTGGAGCAAGTCCAGCGAAGGGCTACTAAGATGATTAAGGGACTGGAGCATCTCTCTTATGAGGAAAGACTGAGAGAGCTGGGCCTGTTTAGCCTAGAGAAGAGAAGGCTAAGAGGAGATCTTATCAATGTGTACAAGTATCTGAAGGGAGGGTGTCAAGAGGATGGAGCCAGACTCTTTTCAGTGGTGCCGAGTGACAGGACGCGAGGCAACGGGCACAAACTGAAACACAGGAAGTTCCATCGGAACAYGAGGAAAAACTTTTTCACTGTGAGGGTGACAGAGCACTGGAACAGGTTGCCCAGAGAGGTTGTGGAGTCTCCTTCTCTGGAGATATTCAAAAGCCACCTGGACACGATCCTGTGCAATGTGCTCTAGGTGACCCTGCTTGAGCAGGGGGGTTGGACTAGACGCTCTTCAGAGGTCCCTTCCAACCTCAACCATTCTGTGATTCTGTGATTTTCTCCCATTAAGCTATCCCTCTACCAAGACTGTCTTGTGACAGTGCCAGAAATGGATTATTCCCAGAAAAAATAGGGTGGCTTATTTCAGGTTTGGTTCCTTGCCAAAATAACAGTACTATAAAAGGGACTTTGAAGTGAAACAGTAAATCCCACAACCTTTTCTCTTAACATGGAACAAAATTGACTTATCCATTGAGTTTTCTTTACATGTATACACATCCACAAACACACATATCTATATCATCTATATCTGTATCTATATAATCTAGCTATCTATATTACTCTTCTGGTCTATAAATCTGAATTCTAATCTATAAGATTGGACCCTTGTATATTAATAAATAGCTAGTGGCCKCATGTAATAAAATTAAATTTAGCTGTAAATTGTAAATATGTACACAACTTATGTCATAGGTAATATGGACACATGGATATAAGGTGATGTCAAAACTGTATAAGACTTGAAATGAAAATGCTTTATTTTGGGAAACTGTGAAACCTGGAACATCTAGGTATGTACGACAGTATTTTAAAGCTGACGCTAAATAAGAGTAATTTATGAGACAAGGAATAGAATTGAACTAAAAATATACTTTTCAAGGTGCCACGTAATATAATTATCTTAAAAAAAATCCTTTGCAATGAAAATATGTACCCAGATGGGGAGAAAAAAACTGAAAGGTAAATATCCAAGAATGAACTATGCTATTCCCAATCACATGTGAATAATAACATAATTTTCACCCYTATTAGAATCCAAAGCTGAACAAAATCATTACAGAAACTCCTGCCGCCTGGCAGCCTACAGCAACAGCAACAGAAAACAGAGTGAACCTGACAAGCTACTGACCTGTCTTACTGGGGCACCACCTAGAAGTCAACAAGAGCAGGGCGGTGGGCAACACTCACAAGGGAATGTTGCTACCTGAGTTACCCCAAAATTCAGGAAACCACTTGAAGACACTCAGAACTGCAGACAAGTGTTTGCATAAGTACAATAGAAACTCCAGTGAGATGCTTCAGTGCTTAAATTCTCAAGTGAGTAGAGAAAAAGGAATGATTCCTCTACTTGGTCTTCCACTTCAGTCATGCTCTTTTCTAGTTCTTCTCAGTTGAGAGAAGCAGTTTTATACACCTGTCCTAAAATATAGTATTCCTCTGTAATCTCTTCACAAACAAAGAGAGGGAAGACTAAAATGCAAGTTAAATGACCTAACAGCTAAGTGTAAAACAAACCCCGAAGTCTAATCATCAGTCAGAACAGTCTACTTACAGCAAACTCAAAACAGGTATTTGACATATTTGTACTTTCCCAAGTGATAATTATTCCAAATAGTCAGGGTTAAGTCGAACAAGTTGGCTTCCTATGTATTTTACAATGTATTTCCTTTACTTCAACTATTTGTGGCCATATATGCTACAGAAAAGTTTTAAAGGAATACATTCCCAAAGAATTCAGCAGAGAAATGCTCTTCAAAACAAACCAGAGAAAAATAATCCATTAGAAAAGAAATTATAAGGCATCTGTGTATACATGTAATTCGAAGTCATTAGTGGAGAAGAAATACCTTAAGCACCTGATATATTCTTAAAAATATACTGGGCTAGACAGCTGAAGGGAGTCAGAATGACAAATGCTCATCTAAAGGAAATTTAGTACGGTCCTTATTGTCACTGAAGAGCCCTATACTACATCTATAGTAGTAAATACTGGGGACCTGTTCTCTGACCTTGAGTCCTTGCATACGCACAGCTAATTTATATCCTCCTCAGAACAGTGTTTCCTCAGACATGCTGCCTACTGGAAATAGTCCGTGACTCATGCCATGTCCTGAATTGTGCCTGGGCATTATCTGGGAATACCAACTGTCCTGCACAAAGGTGTGCCAAGCAGCATGGAAACAGTTTGAACAGTATGGATGATCACAGGACAGTGCTTAAGACTATGCCCTGGACCTGTCTATTGGTATAGACACAGCCTTAAATTGCTTAATGAAACTATAAATATCAGATTGTTCTCAAATTCTGATATTCTACAGTTGACCAGGCCAATTCTAGGCCATAAGCTTTCTCCTACTGCTTCTAAGGAAAAACAGTCAACAACCGTAAAATTGCTAGTCATCCATAACTTTATGGAAAATGCAATATTGTATTTCTGATCTCTTTTAAGGCATTAATCTTCAAAACCTCTTTGGCAAGACCCATTTGTTTCCAAAACAGGAGTGTAGTTCTTCTCTGGAATCATCTGTGTTTGCTGTCAAAGTTTTACAGACTCCTACTATAGCAGATAATCAGAAACTACCTGGTTCTTCTCCCTGGGGTTTGTCAATATCTGTGCCAAATTACAGAAAGATTAGAAAACACTGGCAGAGAAACCCTCCCAAAATACAATGCCTATGATCTGGTCTTCTGAAAATGATCCCTTCTGGAGTTGACACAACAGCCAGAGGGGAATACTGCAGAGTGCCTAAGCAAATCCTCGTAGGAGGGCAGCAGGGAAGCAGATCTCACAAGATGTTTCATTCAGTCTCGGTATCCCCTGCTTTAGACAGGCCATTTCCTTGATATCTGACCAAGAAGGAGGATGACAGACAGTCCATGGGGTTTGGGTTAAATCCTTTAACTAGAGGGCAGATTTCACAATGCAAAAGGAGTGTGCCTCTAAAGGCAGCAAAACTGCCTCAAAGCCACTTGATATTCAGCAGTGTAGCTGGGAACTCTTGTACCATGTAAGATGGACTGCAGTGTGGACAAATGCTCCAGATCCTAGATAAACAGTTTCCTTATAAAAACTTGGTTTAATCAGTGGATCAGTGAAGAGTGGTTGATTTTTGGATCTTAAGAAGAAAAAAACCACAGTCAGAAACTTCACTGTTATGATTATCACAATTTCTGACTGGCTTATTTGTGCTCCAAAGGCACATTTAATGGGCTTACAGAAATTACTTATTTTGGAATTAATCAGTAAATAATATTGTTGGCTGATGTCATACTTTCCATGAGAGCAGCTGCAGACACACTGAATCCTCGTTGTTTCATTATCTACCAAATGGGAAATGTTCTCCTGTCTCCGTAGTTAAAGAAGCTGCAGTATTTGGCTGCCTACTTTTTAACCATTTGTAAATCTGGGATGGTATCTCACTAGTTGGTCAGATTCTTGTCTGAGGAAACAGAAACTCTCTTATAGAAACTGGCTGATCAGTATCGCAAGTGCTAAATTTCCTCAGGATTATTTTGTTTAGACTGGGGTGAAAAAAACCAACACTGACACCTGGGAGTCCTTATGCTTTATCATGCCTGTTGAGATTTACAGTGTGTGGCAAACCAACCAGAATAGGGATGGAGGAACTACAGTGACTTTCCCCTGAAAGCTGTCATTGCTATAGAAAGCAATTATGAAGTCCCACACGTTAAAGAACCTTATTAAGATTTCTGCAGGCATCCTATGTTGTTGAACAGGGAAGTACTGCCCATTTTTTCCATAYATTAAGTAATCCAATAGGCAGCAACATGAAAGAGTAAACTAAAACTAGGTAAATCTACTGATTCAGTCATTCTCCAAAGACAAGATACAATAAACAAGACACTAACCCAAATCAAAGAGAAAGAGTATTTTCAATTTGGAAGCAAAGACAAGTAAGAAAGACCTTACATCATTGTTTTCCAGATAAAACGTTTCTGACCGTGTGAATTTGTACATAGTTTATAAGACAAATCTTTTCTTACTACATACAATCATTTAACAAACACAGTTCATATTCTCTCAGGCATCCTCTGGCACTGTCGCATTTTTCTCTCCTTGAATTGTCAAAAGAATAATTGGACTCTTGTAAAGAGAACACTTCCCCTATCTCATTTGTTAAAATAATACTACAATACACCTTTCATTGCTCTTCCTTCCATCATTTTCCTCACTAATATACTTTCAAGACAGATATTTTATGTTGGCAGATGTAAAAAGCCTCTTCTCCTCTCTTTACTAACCTTGGAAGCTGACATCACATCAGTAGGAGTTCTTCTGGAATAAAGTACTGCTAACGTTATGTAAAACTTACTTTTAAAATAAATCAGATCCTAGCCCTGAACTGTGACAGTCTGTGGCAGAAAGCAGCACAGTACGCAGTAAAGAATTCTTACACTCACTCAGTGACTGCATAATCACTAACAAATCACATAGAAAAATAGCACTTTATTCTACAAAGAATTAATAAAAATGTTATTATATATGCTCCTAAGTATGATTTGGACTAAATAGACTAAAATTATTATGATGATCTCAATTTTTTTGTTTTTAATCTAGCAACAAATATACTTCACTAAAAACAATATTATCTAACACAGCCACTTTTCCAATCTGCAGTATTATTAATATTTTTAAATATGAAGGAGAAGACAGTAATGCTATCAATTGTATTGCATCTTGTTAATGGGATTTTTGAGGATTTCTTTTGTTTTTTTTCAGTCTTCATTACTGCTGAAATGGAAATGAGAACACACCATCTTGCTTCTGTGCCAGAAGTATATGTGCTAGAGAATCAGATTTACACTGAAGTCTTTTGGGGGATTTTGCAGGTTTCTTTTTTTCCCAATATAAATTCAGTATCAATGCTTCCCTATCATTTACCTTACTTCTCTGGTAAATGATCCCTAACTAAAATAAAGCACTTGCACTTCGCGAAGTGAGGAGTTCAGTGATGTACTGTGATGTCCCAGGAAAAGGATTTTAACCATTTTTCAATTCTTGTAAGAGGTATTTTCTTACACTTATTCCTTGTGAGACTGGAAGACCACTGAGAATTTCTTTTACAGCTTTTTACAAACAGGAAAGGAATTTTAATGCTATTCTTTATAGACCTCTTTACTTATTTGGAAAGGTTCTCATTTCATTAATTTGCTGAAAAAAATTAACAGAAACAGCATTATGGGGACAGTTGTGATGTAGGAAATAACATTTCCATAAGAACAATGCTTCTGGCCAATGCATGTACTCATCTGCCAATTTACGTCACAGAGAGATGCTACAGGTATGAAATTATAATGACTTAGTCTCCCAAGACTCACTTGGCCAAAAATTATCCTATCAACTCATTTGTGATATAAATATCAAAAAGTTACTGGACTGACTTTACTATCAGGTTTATTTTATTGAAATCATAACAAGAAAGTTGGTGGAAAACAACTGAGCTTGTAATTAGTAAATCTTTTTAATGGATTGGTCTAATCATGCAATATTTATCTTTTTCATGAGAAATTAATTAGTGAATAAAGTAGTCATGATAATTTTTTTTTATATATGTTACTATTCAGAGAAATCATGCGTGCACCTCTGAAAATAAAAATAACCTAGTATTTCTACAATAAGGAAGTAACTGTTTTAAAGGTCTCTTTAATCACAAAGCAGAAATACCTCACCAGTTACAGTACATAGGCT
This sequence comes from Apteryx rowi, assembly GCF_003343035.1. NCBI lineage: Eukaryota > Metazoa > Chordata > Aves > Apterygiformes > Apterygidae > Apteryx > Apteryx rowi. The sequence goes on from NW_020450777.1 coordinate 226,855, forward strand.
GACTTAAATTGGATCTTCCCCACTCATTTATATATCCGGCTCTGGACATTCCTGTCCACTGCATTTTACAAACCAATAGATGAATAGCTTTTTCTGTATCATGCCTAGTATGGTTTTCTTTATTAGGAAAAAAAATCTTAAAATTGTTCATGGCCATGCCGTTGGATTACTTATCAAACAGTGCTCCAAAAAATGCGTGATGGAGGAGAAACATTTTAACAGACAACTGTTTCCAAAAAACTAGCAGTTGAATTTTTCACAGCACTTTAGAAGTTTTTAATAAAAGTTCTTGCTATCTCAGAAAGAATAACTGGCCATTCATTTTACTCAAAAATACAATTTATAACAAGTTTTTTATTTAAATTAAAATTATAGGTCAACGAAAATATTATATTCATGTTCAWCTACTGCTAACGAACTTTCAAGTTTTCCTTCACAAAGTTACTGAAAAGCCTTATTACTCTTTTAGCAGATCTATGCAGAAATCCCTTCCTTTGATATAGTGAACTAAAGCAAACATTTAATATATATATGACTTCAAAAGAAATCTAGAAAGAATGATAGCTAAGGTGCAAAAGTCTTGCATTAGTCAGCTCTCATTTTAGTTTGATATATATTTGTAAAACATAAGCAGTTTATCTGAGCTCTGAAAGCTTGGCAATAAGGAAACAGAATTATAAATAAAGACAGAATCTTTTGCAGAATATCATCCAAAATTTCAGAGTTTAGGAAGTTGTGTATTTTCTTTAACCCACCCTGGCAAAAAAGCACCTGCATTCTTACTAGCAGGTTAACAGCAGGCTTGCTGAATTAAAACTGACAGTGGGAAATTTGACTGAGTGCCTCTTGCAGAAATGCACCTTGTGTGTATTTAATTTGAAGGTTAGAATGTCATGTGCTTATTTGAACATATTCATGAATTACAGTCTTCCAACAGAGAAAAGCAGAGAGCGATCATTCTGCTTTAAATATTAATGATGCTGACTAAATCACAAAAAAAAATTATACTGCAAGCTTGCTTAATATTGGCCAGGTTTATTCGCTGCAGAATTTAAAAAAAGCTCTTTGAAATGAAAAGCAAGCAGTGAATAGATAAAGCAAACCTTAAATCTGCCGTGTGCCCCAGACCTAAAACTCCCAGAGAAATAATGTAAAATCAAGCCTGGAAAGTGAGAAAAATTTCAAACTTGAAGGTATAAACTCTCAAAAATATACATAGATTAGAGAAATCACACATTGCCTCAGGGTAAGAGAAAGCATGGTTTGTCATCTTTATTTGCTAAACTGAAATTATCTATAAGGAAGATTTTTTATTTAGCAAACATTGACAGCTAGAAAACTTCTGAAGACAATCATGCAGGAAGTGGATAGCTGGCACTACTGAGACTACATTAAGGGGAACATCACATAATACACAGAGAAGAACTAGATGTCCTGAAAGGGCTTTGTTTAATTCAATTCTTGTAGTCAGTATGGATTTCACTATAGCTGCATCTATACTTCACTCATCAAAGACTGGATTGTTTTGATCAGCTGCATACAAAGTGGCGCTGCTCAGGTCCCTTGTCTTTTGTACTGCTAATGTGTGGGGGGTCTAAAGAATAAAGGAACAGTGACATTTCCTCCATTCCTTGTAAATCCAGCTTGCTTGAGGACTCCAGAAAAAATCAGGTCAGAATAGACACTGCTAACACCTCACAAAACCATAGCTTCTCTTCGAATTGATCTTCTGGGACCAAGAGTTAAATGGACACGAGCAAGAGATCTGAAGCCGTAATTACCTCAACCAAAGAGACATTATCTGGGACATCGTGATCTCGCCTGTCTGACTTCTGTCACTTTGACAAAATGTCTTTGAGTCACTTTGGGCCTCTGGGGATGGGGCGGGGGGGGGGGGATTAGAAAGGCATACAGGAAACTAAAGACCATCATAAAAGGAAAGTGTTGTGAGGAAATTTGGCTTACATCTTTCTGAACTCCAGTCTGCAAACTTGGTTTTCTGGCCTGGAGAGAGCAGAGCTCCCTCCTGAGGCACTATTGAGTCTACATGCATGTTTGGAGCACCGGTTTGTTGTTGTTTACCATGGGCCGCCATAGAAGTATGTTCGTGGGAAGTGCTGAGCTCACAGTGGTAACCCAAGCGCACAAGCTCTTTGTTCACTAGTAGGGACCACATGATGAAGCATCTCACTGCTTGTTTAGGTAGTGCTTTATGGACCTTACAGACACATTCTCCATTAGATTTTGCTGCTGCAGCTTCTCAAGATGGGTAAGAGTACCACACAGGCACAGTGAGAGTACTGAACTCCAGAATGTTCAGATAACATTGGTCAAATAACCTTAAAATCAGACAGGTGGTCAATGGCACACCCTTGGAGTATCATCTTACAATGTGTATTAAATAAATAAAAATAAGAGCATGACCTTTAGTTAAAATATCATACTTGCCAGATGGGTCTGGCAATATATCTTTCACAGCTGTAGGAAAAGGAAGTTGTGAGATTTTCCTCCCAGAGAAGTAGAGGCTTCAAAGGCCTTTTTTTGACACCTTCTCTTATTCAGTTTTGCTTTTTCTTGTACTGCCAACACAACTAGGATGTCCAAATGCAGAAAAATGTAAAAAGTTTCTAACACTTCTGAGACCTGACATCACTTCTCAACCCATTGTGCCTTTAAGTGCTATTCTGATCAATGTATGCCATAAATACTCCTTTTTTGTCAGAAACACAATTCTGACTGGATGAACAGTTCTCTTAAAAAACAAACAGCAAGCAGCTTACAAGGATTTCTCTTATTTGACTGAGGCTTCTACAATACAATTTTCATAAGGATAGACCAGAAAAGCCTGAAGTCACCACTGCCTGTATCAGTAGCAAAGCCAGTTTCATTAGGTGACCATGATGAGAGGTCTCTGTCATGAATCAAAACTCCCAGGTCCCAGACAGTCTTCCTAGTGCCCTCCATGCCTGCGATACATGGTCCGGTGCTCTTTGTCTTCAAGAAGAGTAAAAAAAACAGTCCTTTGTTGAACAACTGAAATCTTGAAAGTCTTGCTAGTACATTTCCTTAGGCTTTGCATGGTTTGCAGTTTTGTGAAGACATTCAGTTCTATCTGGGTTACAGTCCTTTGCCTTCATACAGCTGGTACCAGTGATAGATTTGAATAGATAGTAATACTGGAGATTTAATAGACTTTAATATTGAGGATACCAAGTTTATCCCTAGTGGCCTTGAATTTATATAGATAAAAGGCTGTCATAACTGCAAATATTTTAGGAGAGATGGGCCATCTCAATGAATTCCGAGTAACCTCCTCAAAAGCCTTTGATTTGAATAGAATTTTGAAAAACAAGAGCCTAACCCATAGCTGTTATCATATTACTAACAAGAAATACCAACAAGAAATCTATACTGGGACAAAGCCAGTACCTATATTATAGAAATCTCTTTATGAAGTAACAAGAAGGAAATTTATATTTGTTTCTTGGAAGACTGATAATCTTATTCACCAGTTTTAATGAAGTACATTTAGAGGAATCACAAAAAGAACTAAATTAGTTTTACAGAATCTTTTTACTTTTCTATTCAAAAATAATATTCAAATAAAACTCTTTGAAATACTGAAAATGTACAGCACTAAGATAGAACCACAGAATCACAAATGTGAAAGAAAGAAAAGCCTAGGAGTTTTCTAATTCAGTTCCTTGCTTTTATAAGTTTTTTTCCCCACACTTAGTTTTTGCTATTGCTATTCCATTTCATGGACCTGTTGTGCTGTTCAAATACAGAGAAAAAAACAGCCTGTTCACTGAAGACCTTACAATTTAAACAAGTTTTTAAAAAGATTTAGGCTTTAGAAAATGACCTTTTTTTAAACACATTTAAAAGTGCTAAAACTAATAATTCAATAATTATATTTGCATCAAGTCTGCATTTTAATTTTTCATCCTCATCTCTACTTCTTGCATGTCTCAAGGGCTTTCCATCTGCACTTTTTTTAAAACTACTGGTGCATTGTTTTCAAATAACCTTTAGTAACGGGAGTACACATCAGTGTTTTCTGGTCCACAGGTTATAGCTGACACTCAGTAGAGGTGGAAGTGCAGGAGTTCCATAGAAAGGGAAGCAGTTGCAAAAGATATTGTGTTGCTGTCAAAAAAAAAAATGTCCAAGAGTTCCCTGCTGGGCACCATACATCAAAAATACAGACTGCTCTAAATGAGATGTTCTCACTGTCCACCTGTTAATAATGTGTACTTCCAAACTGATTACTTCATTATTTCCCAGTGGATAAAAATAAGTTTATTAGCTGTAAAGTAAGTCTATACATCATTTGTGTTAACTGAAAAGTAACAGGAAAAAAAGATTCCCCAATGGGTTTGATGGATGGTGATGAATATCTTAGAATCAGGTGACTTTGTTAGACTTCTTCAATGTTTTGTATTCTGCTCTTGGTACAGATTTCACAACGAATATATGAACTAATATAATTCTTTTCCAAACCATTGATATATTGATATCCTTTTCCATAATACTTCTTCAGAAGTCACAGAAAATTTTCTCCTGTCTGTCATTGTGTAAGTGCAAAAAAATAATGGCCAAATTATTGGCTGTATATGTTGCTGCAGACACAGTTGCTATTACAGCTCTTGAAGATTTGCCTTGATGTGGAATACTTAAACAAGTTAACAAACTTACAACAAAATGGAATGTTTTTGAATCCATGCTTTAAATGGGGTAAGAATTTGTCACGAACTGCTGACAACCTCTTTACACAGCCAATAAAAGTAACGAAATCTTACTGAAAACAGCAGTTAGCTTTAGCTACTTTGATTTCAGATCCACAAACTGGTAAATAGTAAACAGCTCTCTGCTTCTCTAATTAGAAGTGTACAGAACAGTTATGCTGGGGGTACACAAAATAAAGTTGATGCTTTTTTATTCAGGCATTCAGTCCAGCATCCTTTCTCCAGCTGCCTGAATAAAGTGATCTGCATTTGAAAAGAGCTGGTGAACACTGTACCTGCACCCTGCAGTTCTGATCCCACAAATGGCAAGGTCATTTTATTATGAAGTTAAAGAACTTATTACACCAATACCTTGGGTTGAGAGCTGGGGGAAATCACATGCTGACATCCTTGAAAAATTACATGAACGTTCTTGTTAAATAGCTGTAGCCAAGTTCTCTCTCCTATCACGGCAGAAAAAAAGTTGAGTGAACCTTAATGGCTTACGGGGCGCCTGTTATGGCAGTGGCAGCATCCCAACACCTCCTGCCATTTCGGCTGAGTCCCGTTTCAGGACTCATCGCACCTCGCCCCATGCCAGGAGGAGGCTCAGTCGCAGGAAGGGAAGGGGAGGCTGGCAGCTGGGGAGGCACTGTGCTGCCACCGTCATTCCTCCTGCCTGTAGCCTGCTTTTGCTCATTTAGGAGAGGCTCCTGAGTGCTTAGCACAGCCTGAATTTGTTCTGGTGATGGTAGTGTGTTTCTGATCATGCTGTTTCCCAGAATACCTATTGAATGCCCAGGGATTTACCAGTTGGATATGCTGCGTTGAAGTGTCTAGCCTATTTGTGCATGGTTTAAGTGACCTGCAGAAGCACAAATCCAGCAGTTCTAGGAAGTCATTGCCGGACCTTTCAAGTGCACAATCTGCCTGTACTGTTCTTTTGCAAAAGGACCGATCACGCAACGGGGAAAGAGCCCCAGCTACAGCTTTCCCATGCAAATGTCCTATTTTGCTAGAAAGATTAGGCACCATTAAGGTGTTTCATCCATTAGTGCAGTTGGAGCAACCACTATAATTACTATGAAATAGCTTTAAGAAACCAAACAACACATGCACACTGAAAACAGATTCCTAATGCTTGTTATCTCTTGCACAGTTTTCGTTATTTTTACCAGAATGTAAACTTTCACAGAATGTTACTGGCCTCCACTGCTACAGAGGAGCTTGCACAGACTGAATTGACCTGCTTTTTCATTCAGCTTTGCAAAACRCTGCATTTAACTGATAGTAGCTGCAATCAGTGTGGAAGACTCATAAAAACTGAAATACTAAAATTACAATATAAAGAAAATCTAAGAAACAAATGCTCATCAGGAATCCGTTTCAAAACCTATATAATTACATTCTCTAAATATTTTCGACTGAATCACACACATAAAAGAACTAGAAAGGGAAGTGAGCTTGAGCTGAATCTTTACAGCCCACAAAATAAATGACATGGAGAGCATGAAGAACTGTTAGGAAGAGAACAATTTTTGTATCTGAACAAACTCTGCTTCCTGTGCCATGGAGTGCCTCTGAAGAATTACATCCCAGATGATTTTTCCTACTACAAATTCATTCTCTCCTTCAGTTCTATCATCTTCCTAGTTAAGCAATTCTATTTCTTATTCTTTTAGCTTTCACTTATTTTCTTCACACAGGATCGCATTGATTTCTTCCAAAATATAGCAAAGCACATGATCTATTCTTCTCTTGTACTATCTCTGCATTTTCCCCTTTACAGTTTTCTCCTTCTTCTCCCCAAACACGGATGTAGAAATTTCTCACTGGGTCTCTTCCTTAGCTGCCTCATTTGCCTAAGTGAGTGCATGCTATCTTCTGATTTCCATTGCTCTCATCCCTCTTACTTTCCTTACTCTTACTTCTAGCCACTTGCCCACCACTGGTTCTTTTCCCAAATAATAGAAACATACTTTGACACATCCCTTTAAAAAGTAAAACAGATCCTCTGTTCTTGCTCTCACCAGCTCTGCAACTGTTGCCACATCTCCTTTCTCCTTACCATCGTTGCATTAATTGAACACATTGTTTAGAATAACTCTGCTGAGTTTTTGTTGTCCAATTCCACTTCAGACAGCTTCCAAACTTTCACCTTTTGCATTCAGCTGGAACTGCTTCAGCTGAAGTCTTTAACTATCTCCTAAGATTTTGAAAGTACACTGTTCCCTCCTTTGCCTTGCTATAATTAACCATGCTCTTTCTGAAATGTTGTGCTCCCTCAGCTTCCATAGTACATTGTCTCTTGAATTTTCTCTTTCTCTAATCATTCATTCAACACGCCTCTAGCAGATTCTCATTTTCTGTCCACCTAGTTTACTGTCAGGGTCCCACAAGGCTGTATCATTGCTATCTGTGAAACCAACGTACCCTCAGCAACAGTACGTCAAAATACTATCCCCTCTGCACTGACAGTTCACAGAACTCCTTCTCCTCTCCCCTCCAGTCTTCTCCTGCCTACATGGCAACCTCTTTCTTTGGCACCTCCCTGTGAATCACCAATTTCAACTCAGTATTGCTGACCTCTATATATCCCTCTGAGACCTCTCCTCTGCTTCTCCTCCCAGTGATGGGGGACATGCATATTGTTCATGGCTGTTATGTGGGCAGGACTTTTAACTCAGGCTTCACATAAGGTCCACACACTTGTGTCTTGCACATAGTTCCTATTTCACATCTCTAACCCCTCTGTCCATCCACACAGCTAAATGTTTTGTCCACTTTCTCACCATTTCATATGCCAGTTATCACAGTGCTTTTCTCCAGCCCTGACAATCTACCTAGTCTATCCCCATCCAGAATACTCTAGAAAAGATAAGTTTCATACCTTTCAATTGTACCTCAGTACAAAGGTATCCTTTTTCTTTATGCAGTTGAACATAAGTTGCTTGTCTTTATTTTCCAGCATTTTAACTGTTGTTCCTTATCACATCTATCTTTTCTCATTCAAGACTTAAATATGAGCTCCTGCTGCTGATCAGGGTTGCCCCACCATCCACTTGCTGTATTTTCTAATAAGCACCTCATGTTTTCTCCCCAATGCTTCAAATGCTTGAAAAGAGCTCTCCAGAAGCATTCACAAAGCTATCTTATTTTTCTTCTTCAAGTTTCCCCTTTGTACTCTTCATGGTCAAAATGCCTTCAAGCCTTTATTCTAACTACCTCCTGGAGCATCATTTAATTCTCCTGTGTTCCCCCCTCTGAATCAATATGTTATCTCACTATATGGACTGTTCATGCTTGGAACAGAGGCTATATATTTTTTCTGTATTTGAGCATCATTTCAGACAGTGAAACCCAGGTTCATGACTACAGTTGCTGTGTGTTGATATATCACAAAACTATCATGATTATCAGAATTAATATTTTGGATTGATATTTAGAAAAATGTTAAGAAAAGTTAAGATTTAGACCAGACTGAAACAGATTTCTTGCAATTAAAAATTATGAATGCTTACACATTAGATCTAAGAGATCTAGATCTCTTGTCCCTGATATCATCAGGGAATTATTTGTCTAACAGATTAAAAATAAGTTGAATAAGAAATAATGTCTTCCATTCAAGCAAAATACTTAGCAGCATTGACACAAAACAACTGTACATAAGGAATTCTTAAAACTTACAGCAGGAAAGCTTGATCCCTGCTTTGAGTTTACTAACATGCTTTGCCAAAAAGAACACAATTATGTTTTAGCTGTACATCAACCATATGCCATTTTTTAGTTTTACGAGGTTTAATGAAGGCAAAATCTGACTCTACAGCTACTTCTGCCAAGATTTATCAACTTTTTGTACGCCAGTACTCCAAAAGCTAATGCAGTGTATTCACTAATTTCACTAAGACTTCAGTAAAACTACACCTGTATATGCAGCTGAGGACATATATGAAGTTTCATAAGGACTAATAATTAATAATCATTTCATTTAATAAATACAAAAAAGAGGAACTTTTAAGGAAAATCGGAGTATTACAAGTTGCAGAACATACCATCAGAAGGAACTGGATTAACATCAGTGCTTACGATTTATTCTACCTTCTGTTTTGTCCACTGCATACACAAGTCACGATGACAGGATTATTACTAATCTTTAAGGGGAATTACTTTAGTATGCTAATGATACACAACTATGGATATATGTATCTCAATGTGCGTGCTTTTCAGCTTGCTTCCTACCCTAGAAGACTGCTTAGAAAATACTGAAAATATGAGCACTTACYGCACCATGTGAAAGGAAGCTGGATACAGAGTAACTATTCTTTTTATTCACAACTTTTACACCAGAAGTGGACAAAGTGGTCAAGGGACTGATTTTCATGGCAGGGGCAGAACTCTTACACAAAGTCACCACACAGCAGCCACTTAGTGATATCTCACTTCCCTAGCAAGCAGGGACTCCTGACTTCCACTATGTTCCTGAAGGCAGAGAACAGCTAAAAAGCAGAGGTGTAAGCTGGAACAGGGAACAAGAAGTTGCATCTCAAAGAGGACTTTAGTTTCTGTAAGGGACAACATTGAACTGAAGATTAATCTGAGTAAATAGGTCCTGCTTTTTGAGAGGCAGGACTTCCAGATCCCATGAAACTGGGAACTTACTGGGATCCTGGAGAGAAAAAGGTCTTCGAAACATCCTTTCCCGCAGGACTCTTCAGAAGTCCCTGGAGCAAGTATGCAGGGCAGTCTTAAAGACAGCTGTTTATAAACAGCTGGTTTTGCTGAGTTCTAAAATGCACTCACATGAGTGTAGGAATGATAACACAATATACAAAAGTGGTAGTATGGTTATATTGCCGCATACCACCCTAGCCTGAACACTACACATTTTGATTCTTTTTTCATATCACTTTGAGAATTGCTTTAAGAATTCCCCTTTCTCTGTTCTACTGCAGGTGAACTGGTTTTGGTATCTCAGTTTAGAAAGAACACTTTATGAGAGCAATTATTTGTTTGAAATAAAAGAAACAAGTGTGTGTGTGTGTGTGTGTGTGTGTGTGTGTGCATGTGGGTGTGTGCATGAGTATATGTACAGGCACGTACATATGCATGTAGCAAGGGAAGAAAGTGAAGAAAGTGGAATGCAATCTCTCTGATACTGCAGAGTGCTCTATGCTTACCCTAGTATATATTAGCACAGTTTTAAAGACATAAATTATCTATAGATAATTAGAAGCTTAAAAGAAAGTAATTTTTTTCTGAGTTTTTTTGCCATTCTTATGTGGTGAAAAGAGGTTCAAGGATATTCAGCAAAACTCAAACTCATTTTTTGCTAAAAAGAAAGAATATTGTATTTCTCATAATGTGAATTACATGGATTTTGCGATACAAAATATCATGCATTTACAATAAACGTCATGGTTCAAAAGGAACTGTGGTAAAATCTAGAATATTAGCTGATAAAATCAGAGCCAATTGTGCTGAAATGTTTCTGGACACAATACAGCAGCAGAGGTACATAACCCTTCCACAATACAGCAACCCACAATATTATTCACACTGAGGAAAAAAAAAAAAAAAAGACTCTCTGCTTATCCATGTAAATCGTCAATCAATATGCATATTTATCACCTACACAAACAGGATTAAAAAAAAATCCAACTCTTCTTTAGTACTGCCACCAATGAAAAGTAAAGATGGCTTTGATATCGATGAGATATCACTCAACAAAAGATTTCTTCCCTGAAATAACAATTCAAATAGGGAATATAAAGAGGCATCTTACAATTTCTATTGTTTATATAGTCAAATGCAAACTCTACTCTAAACCAATTTAAAAAATAATAAGCTGTAGTTGCATGCATAATAATGAGTAAAGTTAGTGTGCTGCATTATTTGGCATGCAGAACAAGTTCACTGAACCTGGAGTGAAACTTGCTTAAATATAGAAGTTTCATGGTTGTAGGCAAAATAGGCTGCAGAGAACACAGACAGCACGCTATGCAAAGGAAAAAAAAGGGAAGGCAAGTAAGGTCGAGGTACAAGAGGAAAAAGAACAGCTCTATGAAAACAGAAATATATTTTACCTGACATCCTCTTTCCCTTCCTCAGCTTGGTCCTCTTGGGTCTTTTCCTCATGCCCTAATCCTTTGATTTCCTCCTTATCACAGTTCTCTGTCACCTCTTGCCCTTCCCCTTTTTCATTAATTTCTTGTTCCTTTGCTTCTTCCTCCTCCTCTTTTTCCTCCTCCTCAGGAAATATCTCATCTTGTTCATCCCCTTCCAGCCCTCCCTCTTTTTTTTCCTCTATATCCCTCGTCCTTCTGAAGTCAATAAAAATTGAACAAGGCATGCAAAAGGAAAAAAGACAAGAACAAAATAAAGTTAGGTTCAGAGAGAAGAGCATGCATGAACTCACAAGAAAGGATATGTATACAAAAATAAAAATAAAAACTAAAAGAAAGATGTAGTTATAAGTTAAAGCATGCTGGCTAATCCTCCAGCCTACACTAGATAAGCTTTAAATTGGGACTTTTTCTTAGGACAGACTTTTAAGTCCTTCTTCGAATAAGAGTTGCATTGCAATACATCACATATACAAAATCATACATAACCAGAAGACAAACACAATGTGGTCCTAACAGTGTTCATATAAACAGAGAGATCTTTAAACCATTTTTCAAAATCATCATTTCTCTTGAGAGGACATCTTTCTGAGAATTAATAATTGATCTGACATCAAATTTTTCTGCGAGATGCAGGTGGGTTAAAATTATCTTTCATTCGTTCTGAACCCAAAGTCCCTCTGAGTGCACGCAGGGTGCAGGCAAAGGAGATGGGAGTGTTTTGCTCACAGATGCTCTGTGGACGTCTTGTCGAAGATTAATTCACAGCGGATATATATCTGTGTCTGTTTAAATATTAAATAAGACTTTTGCAAAAGTACAACAGTTCTAGTTTAAAAAGTAAATTAAGATGTTTCTCACCTTACTGGCAAGAAATTGCAAGTTAAACTGGCCTTTTAGCCATATTAAGTATTTTACCAAACTGTTTTCAGAAAATGCAAATCTAAGTGCATCTAAAGCCTGCTGACAGCAGACATTTTTGATCCTAGTGTATGTTCGTATAACTCAAGATGACAAACTTTGCTAAAAACAAATAGCATAAAGAATTCAAAAAGCATTAGATGTAGAACACATTCAAACCAGTATTTCACAAATTTCCCACGGATTTCAATTTAGGCAAAATATTCATTTCAAACACAGATATTGAAAAGTAATCAGTTACTTAAACTGAGTGGCCATGGCTGGTGTTAAGCTCACCTTATTTTCTTGTTTCCTCTTGGTCGCTCTGATTGGACAGACATGTAGCTTGTGCTGCTGAAACGCGAAGCACTGCTTGTCCTTGACACAGCTGAGACATCACTGACATCGCTGTCTGAAGACTTATTGGAAATATTGTCTGAGCCTCGCTGAGGATCCCGTCCTGACCGATACTATAAGAGCAAAGAGACAAAGATAGGGATGTTGTCAGTGACACTACCGCAAATTAGCTTTGGAGTTGGTCTCTGATGATATCTCAACTGCCTGTATCACCAGACTGCCTGGCATTTTTATAATGAAGTTTTTAACTGACATGGAATATAAATGATTTCTTGGTTCATATTAGTTTTCCTCTGCTGTGCTATCCAGTTGAAGTTATTAGCTCCTCGCTTTGATCCATAGAGTAACTTGTACAAAGCTTCCAGCTCTTGTAAAGGTTTCGCAAACCTTAGCAAAGACATATAAACCACTGTGGAGTATTTCTTACCACAACTATTTCACCAGTGCACAAAAGCGAAGCAGAGACTTAGTGACTTGCCCAAGTTTGCTCAGTTAGTGAAAAATTGAACAGGAGACAGAATTTGTTTCAAGCGAACTACAAAATAAGTGTCTCTCTTGGGGCCTATCCTATTTGCAAGAACTTCTGTCTGACAAATGTTAATACTCATTTCAAAAAGTAAACAGATGAGATTATCAAATCACAAGAGGAAGTGATATTGCAGCTGTGCAAACAAAGCCACATCTTGCTGAACTGCTGAGTCGGGAAGTCCGAAAGGACACAACAATGAAGGGACAGGATTTAGAGATAGTTTGTACTGAAAATATATAAATGCCTCAGACATTCAAAGATGCCAATAGTATTCTGCCTTGTTGCCAGCATACTACAAACACTGAACTGCCAGGTGACTGGTGATCAGAGGTAAGCCTGTACGACAAAAAGCAGTGTTGTGCAGAGGTATTCAAGCTACATCTGAACAAAATATTATGGCTATACTATTCTTGTTATACAAGTTAGCTCTAAATAAGTGCTAAGACTGTGCTACACTGCTTTGCACTATATGGTCATATACTAAATCCTGGAGAGAGATTTTTCCCTCTCCTCTTTATATACAGACATTTCTGTGGATACAGAAATCTGGTTACAACCAATAATCTTAGAAAAATGGCATTGTAAGATGAATTGTCAAAGATCACCAGGTAATTGTTTGGCTGATGTGGAAAGAAGACAGTATGAAAAGATGTAAGGAGCAACACAGAGAGGAATTAGAGAAAACAAGGGGAGAAACTGTTCTGCACAATATTCCAGTGGCTTGCTGAGCCGCTGGGGGTAGCAAATTGGACTCAGTCACCTGTAGAAAACAATTCGCAATGTAAAGTGCTGGACTTGAGTAGTTCTGCAGAAGGGAAGGCTGTTGAGGTCTGGATATGAAACTTCTCCCCTTTTTTATAGTTTTACCATAACTGTCTTCCATGAAGTACACTGACTACTTGTTTTTGCTTTCTTGCAAGGAAGAAGGTACACTAGGAAATATCCTAAAAGACTGCACAGTGCCTACCTCCCTGAAGAACAGAATTTGAGTGCCTATTTTACCATAAATGAATTTTACACTTACAAATAGTGAGTCATTTTGCCTTTTTAAAATGGGGAAACTAAAGAGCAGAAAGTGTTCATGTAGGTTACACCATACACTTGTTGCAGAATCAGCAACTGACCATGCCCAGCCTGCACTGCACATCTATGCAAAATGTCTGCAAATGCTGCAGTCAGGTTCCTGATCTATCTTAGGTATAATTTACAGTATTCACATTTATTCCCAGAGCATTTAACCTCCCCTCCCTGGTCTTAAAGTATGAAAGTGTGCCATAAACCTATGGAGTACTTCTAATGTTTAAATGTTGTAATATCTAATGACTGTTTTATTAATGTCATTAATATTTTTGCCTGATAAAAAAGACAGTATGTATTATTTATTAGCAAAATCATTTGCAAACATAAAAAACAATGATTGAACAACTGTCCTGATCATCAGAGACATGGGAATATTATACGAGAAGATTCTTCTTTTGCAGAGATTCCTGTTAAAAGAGCAACTGCTCAACACATCAGCGAAGAAAAAATAACCACATAACAGTAGTAAAGCCTTTCAAAATGTGAGTGTATCTATTCGTATTTATTTAGTTTCACCCAGCTAACTTTCCCTAGGATTTTCCTATGCTGAAGTCACAGGTATGAGTGAAGTTTGTGTTGAAAAAGCTGGTTCAGCCTTAAGTTCAGCCTTATAATACCAAGTCTAGGAAGTACAGCCTGGTATACTGGGCTACTACCAGGCAGTATAGCAAAGGCAATATGGAGCTCCCTTCAGGCCAATGTCTCAATATTTGCTTAGGCTCCCAGGCAGGTTTTGCCTGTCATGCTGAACCCCACACTGCCGTGGCTGCACTACCACTGGTCCCCAGTAGAGCTAACATATAGCTAAATCACATGTGCTTATATGAGCAGATGTCATATTTACAATGACTAGYGACCTCAGTGTAGACACACGGTTAACATTGCAGACCTAATGTGGCTATACTAGAGGGAAATTAGACTGTAGTTTCAGATGTAAATCATTGATGGAATTGTTAATTAAGTTCCAATTAGAGGATAGATAATTGCTTGTGGTGATTCACAGAGTAACAGACCTCGACCTGCAGCTCCACAGCAAGCTTGCCATGCAGGCAGTGAAAGGAAGCTTCTGAATGAAGTGCATCCAAGGGACAGGAAGCTGCAGGCAGCACCGCACTCCTACAAAGTCACTCTACAGGTCATTCCTACAGCATGCGGAAAGTCTCAAAGCCCCGTGGTTTTGTCAGGTGCATTGCTACACTGGTAAGCTAACTCAATTTCTTAAAAATATATTTTTGGTAGGAATGTATTTCATATATCAAATCAGACATTTTCCTAAATAAAACAGCCCTATTGTATTTTTATTTTAAAAAACAACTAGCACAGTAGTAATAATCTACTGCTATACAGTGAGAACAAAGAATTGCAAAAGCAACAATAGCAACTTAAAAGTAAGTCATTCCTGAACTATCGGGGGGAAAGGGGCCATTACCTAGTACCTTTTTTTTTTCATAGGTAAGAGTATTTCCCATCGTGTATTTCAGATTAGACCAGATGATAAATAAATATTATTTGATACTTACTATTTCAGGATATTTTAGATTTGGAATAAAGAATGTTTTAGAGGAACTTCTCATTTAAATACAAATGTCTTATTATAAAATATTTATTTTTAAAAGTCTCACTAAATATTTACCTATTCTCTTAATTGCAGTCCCAACATCTCTTAACTGCCTACCAAAATAAAATCTAGAACACGAACTAAATTGTCTATCTTTTGGGGAAAAAGCTCAAATACTTCAAACTCATCCATGAAGTCTGATCTCAATTGCTGTTCTGTTCTTACTCCAATGATTTCCATCCCCTACATTTCTGACCATATCTGACTTTATTTTAAGATATACATTATAACTGTTAGTCTATTGTGTGTCAGTGTTTCCGTGACTACAACACAGAAGATGAAATATGTTGTTTCTCTGACAGAAGCCATGCTGGTATTTTAGTTTTACAGTTGTTTCTGAAACTGCAAATCAATATAAAGCAGTTTCCAAAGTGCTCCTTTGCCC
Organism: Apteryx rowi; assembly: GCF_003343035.1. Classification (NCBI taxonomy): domain Eukaryota; kingdom Metazoa; phylum Chordata; class Aves; order Apterygiformes; family Apterygidae; genus Apteryx; species Apteryx rowi. The sequence continues at coordinate 242,573 of NW_020450777.1, forward strand.
TCTGCCTCAAAGTAAAATGACACTTTCATTGTGTGACTATTGATTTTTAAAAAGTATCCCATTTCCACTATYGAGTATCTCATATCATATAGCCTGACACAAAATATTTTGCACATTCTGTGTAAATCTTTTTTTCAGCTTCTGTGAGGCTAAAGTTGTCCAAAGGCATTATATCATGCATTACATTCTTTGTTCTTCTTTCTCCAAATTTCACTGTTTTTTTTTTTTTTTTTAAAGTCCCCAACTGCATAACAAGATCAACAATTCACTGAAAAGGTCGTTATTTACCAAGTGCCATCCTCCCATCATATCTGAAAGACTGCTGCCATTTTCTCTCCCTGTCCACAGCTGTCCTCCACATCCTCTTCTGTCAGACCTAACTTTGGCTGTATTACAATTACTGCAGGGTACTTGTGATCCCCCAGGGTGGATCCTAACTGATGTTTGGATCCGATCTGGGTGAAAAACCTCTGTATACTCTGATTTCCTTCAGAAGAAAACATAGGCACAGGGGCAGCAAGGGAGTCTCGTGTGACCCCACAGCTTCCCTGGTTTGGACAATCAGGAGGTCAGGACTGTGGTGAAGTGTACCCACCTACAATACAGGTTAATTAAATACTGTTTGTTTATTTATTTATTTATTTATTTATTTAGCTAACAGTCACTGAAGTATAAAAATTAACTCTTGACTTTCCCCATGTTGGAGACATATGTCTCTCTTATTTGAATGAGGTGAAAGTTTCATTTTCAATCCAGTCAAGATTCTTATAATATAGCCAGGATTCTGTACCTTATGACTTGTAAGCAAAAGCACCCCACTTCTTCCAGAAGTTTCAACAAGAGGAAGTCTGCTGCAAGCAGAGGAGTTGATGAAAAGTCACTAATTTTAATAATAAGATGATTTTGTCCTATTTTGCTGTGCTGAAGAACAGGATAAATGTCACTGTTACTGATCCTATCAAACACATTCCAAAGTTTCTTAAAACCTTTCCCTCCACAGTAATAAAACATTAGCTGGAGACTCTAACAAAGTGATAGTTAGGTGTTTGTGCCAATACTTCACAACTGCAATAGAATATTTTCCAGCAGTGGTAAATTCAAGATTATTAAAGCTGAAAAACAAATACCTGCTCTAACTTTTCTCTGCAAACATTTTATGACCCCCTTGTGAACTGCCATTATATGACTGACAGGCTATAGGGAACTACAGCTGCTCTGATACTTATTTCTCAAAAGAAACTGTATTGGAATCTCTAATTCAAAGGAAGTTTTTAAGTGTTTTGTATTACTTTAATCTATTGTTACTAGTCTTCCATCTTGGATTACACAGTCATGCTGTTGTCCAGGCAATTGAAATTGTCAGGAATTTCCAACTACCTTTCTGTTTTATTTTCATTTTTTCTTTTTTATGGTCTACTCATCAGATTTTATTTGCTAGCATTTACATAGGAGCAATTAAATCTGGTCAATGTTTCTACTAATCAAAATGTTGGGAAGATGGTTTCAGACTATTGTCCATTGTCCTACCCCAACAAGATTAATGAACCATTCTGGACTTTTTCAATAGTTCTTTGCCAAGCTGACAAAAGCTTTTGAGCAGCCAGAGCACAGCAATTGTATGAAATTTTCTGTAATTTCATCTGGAGCTTCTGGTTCAAGTTTGCAGCCTCAAAAGGCACTGTGAACTTTAGTTGCCATGCAGCATTTGAATGAGTGTTACTAGATTGTTTAATTGTTTTTGAATGTTTTCCTAATGGTACCCAATGAAGTATGTCATTAAAAGTAAAACTGAATATTACTAACAAACACTTACAACAATAACATTACATTTATATAAATAAAAAGATTTTAAGTCATTTTACAAATACCATATACAGATATGTAGAGAGAACACTTATTGGGCTTTATACTGCATAAAAACCCAAGATGAACAAGACGATGAAGCTGCCCTGGATGTAATTCATAGTTAGCCTTCTCAATAATCAGTGGTTACATCTGTCGGTCCTGTCAGGCTACCTCAAGGCAACTGAGGCTCTGCTAGTCTGGTCAGCCTCTGCCAGCCCTGTTTTGACAATCAGTTGCAATCACATGGCACCCATCAGTTCCTTGGGAGACTTAAGGTCTGACCAGGGAGTTTAATTCCCCCACTACTCTGGTAAAGGTATACAATAAGCTCAACAGTTGCCTTGGGCTTCTCAATATGGAGCTGGAACCAGCTCTAGCTCAAACCCATTCCTGGTTGCTTACCCTGACTTCTGCTTTGTAGTCCTGGGTGTTATACCGTCCTTCTTTTTATTCTAAATTCTTGGATCCTGCTTTCCCAGCCCTGGATTTTGCTTCTGATCAGTTCCTTTGGCACAACTCCAATCCTGTCTTCCCTTCAGACAGCTGCTACTTTGCATTATGCACCCGTTGGTTTCCTGACCGCTGGCCCAGTTGTACCTCTCCAATATTCTTGCCTTCCAGTAGCATAAAAGAGAGAGCTACAAATAGTGTAGCTACTTCTGAGCACTATGGTGCCTGAGTCAGTAAGTCCAGCTGGATGTAAACTAGTGCCTGGGGAGGCACAAGGCTATCATCCCCTGTACTCCCATTCCTCATCCAATGTCATTTTTTCCCCATTACTCAGAACATTCCACCCTACTTTCACCTTGAATGAAATGAACTGACTGTAACCTGATTTGCAGATCCCACTTTCTAAACCATCCTAACCTCCAATGAAGTTAGGCCACTTGTTAAATAAAGAATGTCTATATTTCAACTGGACATGTGAARAAAAAGGTGTAGTTCAAGTCCTCCTGTCCTTCCCTTAGAGGTTTGGCACTCCCTCTGTTTACTGATTTCACAGACCAATGCTCATGCATACTGTCTTCCAAGGGGATCCTAAAACAAGGTAGAAGTCTAGAGAATCTCTGTTCCACTGCTGGGGCTAAGCCATGTGCAAATGGCATCCTATTGCCAAACTGAAAAAGATCAAGAAAGTCAGCACTGAAAAATCATCTAGGAAGTCAGACACTTCTTTACCGTGGAGACAGTGAAGCAGTTGATCAGGTTGCCCAGAGAGGTTCTGCAGTCTCTRTCCACAAAGGTTTTCAAGCCTCAACAGAATAAAGCCATGAGCAGCCTGGTCTGATCTCACGGCTGACCCTGCCTTGAGCAGAAGGTTGAACCAGAAACCTCCTGAGGTCCCCTACAACCTGAATTATTCTGGAATTCTATGGGTCAAGATGCTCCAGGAGCTGAAGAAAAAACTTCAAGGGCAGCAGTAACACAGAAGCCACCACTAGATCATTGTCTAAGGAGAACTGAAAATCTAGAAGGAAAACCTAGAAGCCTAGAGGCAAGCTAGGCAAAAAATCATCTGCTTCACATACACTGGTATACAGTGCATTCTTTTAAGAACTCCCTGAGTGCAAAATATGAAATAAATATAGTAGAACACTAGAAAGGATTCTGGGATTACCTCAAGGAGAAGTTATAAGGCCTGCAAATATTTGGCAAAGTAGAAAGCACTAAAGCAGCTCCAAAGAAGTATCTGGGCACTTTAGTGAGCTTGAGAATTAACTTGCCAACAGCTGTCTGCTTACAAAAAATTCTGTTCCTGCAATCAGTTTCAAAACACCGTGTAGTCTCTTTTTCTGATGTTCTTTATTATACAGTATGATTTTTGGAAGATTAAGACAACCTCTAATTTCAGCTGCACTGATACCTACTGTTATCCAGAAAACAAATCAAGATGTTACTGATGTGCATTCACAAAGATAGCTTCATCCAGTCTAGAGAACTAAGTGTTCTCATTTAAGCTTAGGTCAGCACCACATTTTGTGAATTTTGAAAGGAGAGGACACTGCAAATTTTCTCATGGGTGTTTAAAGTTACCACATTATTTCAAAGACTGGAATGGGCATTACTCAAACTTTCATCTCTCATATGAAAAGTGCAATGGGTAAAAGACAGTTGATTAATGCGACTGAAAAGCAATTTGAAAAGACAAATAAAGCAACATAGCAACAATTTATAACCATCACCTGAAAAAATACACAAAAGGTAATCCAAGATGTGTTATGCGCTGGTGTGAAAATCTGAAATTTATAAAGGACAAGCAGGATACTTCATAATATCTCAACAATAGCTGCCTTAAAATCATAACTCGTAGAGAGAGCTTCTTATGCCAAATCGTTACATTATTGGAAGTGGACTCCAGGATATGACTATTCATAATAACAAAAGGACTAGCTATGGCACCACTAGCCTGCATCACTGGGTAGTATGACTGATGTATACTATAGATACATAACTAGATATCTGCTTTAAAAAGTAACATAACTAATTTGCATTATCTACCAAGGAAGGTAACGGAGATTTTTAAGAGTTTTCATAGTCTGAATATTAAAGTAAGATGATCTTTTGCATGGTTCTAGTTGATTCTGACAGATGAAATGAGGCAAAAAAGAGATCCAAATATAGCACATAGCTAGGATGACATAGCTATAATTGACTATATAAATGGGAATAAATAGAAAATCCCATATGTGTCCTGCTGATGGATATTGTATCCATTGTGTCCACAGGACACAACATTAATTGAACTTTACCTTCATAAAAGATCTGATTCCAGTATGCCTTAGTAAGTAACAGACAAACCACAGATTGCTCTCATATAGCCAGAATATCCACAAGTACTTTTGACCAAAAGCAAAGATTTTAAAGAAATATAAGCCTACATAATATGAAGGTAAATAAATACAAGCTTCAAAAAAAGAACCCTTTAATGATAATTAAAAGGCAGATGGAAGGATGTCCAAAAATCAGTCCCTCTTTTTGATGTGAAAGTAATTCAGAAAAGCAGGCAAATGGAAAATAAAACAAAACTCTTTCTATGATATATTTGGAACAATTGCTATCCAAGATCCCTTTTATATTGCTGACCTTCTGGTCTGTTAACTGCTATTTTTAAAAGGGCAGAGTGTCAGTCACCAGATTTCACTTTAGGGAAACAGGTCCACAGACTACTTTGTGACAGTGCACAAGGATTCTTGATATAAAACATCTTTTCAAATTTCCCAGCCTCTTTTTAATTGCTACACATCAGCTTTTTGACTTTGACTGACAGAATGAATAAAATCTATTTAAAATGGAGATCAGCAGTCCTTTAGTATTCCAGAGCACTGTGCCAAGTCTACTGAAGATGCATCATCATGGACACAGTGTTCACTGTCAAAAACCTGAGCTGTTCAAGCCAGGGTGACTGCAAAAAAGCAGGTGTCCAGGGCTTCACAGTGCAATTCCATTTAATAGTATCTCCAGTGCTTTATCTCCTGGTGAACTCCAGCATGTTTGTCAGGACTCACAGAATCAAAGTGTGGTTGCTGTATTATTTGCTTCTGTTCCTCAAGTGGTTCACAAGCTGCTTCTGTCACCATTGCACTCAAGCTCTCTTGCACTCTGTAAGGTCCTGCCACCCCAAAAGCAGTTTATTTTATTTTTTTAAAGAGAGTAACAAGGTAGGATTTCCACTTTGTTTAAGAAACCCTCTGTTGGGTATGATTTTTCTAGGCTTCTTCCAGATGTTACTGTACAAACTCAGTTGCTCAAGTCAAACACTATGCATTTTAAAGAGCCAGATTTTTATCTGAATTTCTGTAATTTTATGTCAGCTTTTGTGTCTCTCATAAAAAACAATCAAACAAAAAAGATGGAAAGGCAACCATCTTTGATTGTCTTATTACATAATTTCTGTCTCACCACACTTTATTTCACCCCAGAAGACTGCTAAGCATTTTAACAGATCTGCCAGTTTGAGAACAGAAGCATAAAATTCCTTCCCCTTAGTCCTACCTTCTTTATGTAGCATTTAAATATGACTTTCACCGAATTTGTCCTGGGACACAGCACCTTCAAAGGAATTCATGCCGAAGAGAACAGCTGGATTGCCACATGGGCCATCTGGTGAGTGCTTATTCCTGCGAGCAGAAGTGCCTAAGGACCATGAGTAACACAATTGCTCAAAAACAGGATATAAATGTATCTTTGCATGACTCCACTTAAAAAGTCCTAAAATGCGTATATTTCAAAGAGAATAGCCTCCAATATCAAGCATGATTTGAGGGAAGGTCCCGTAATCTTTTTTCTTAATCTTTTGTTTTCACTGATTCTCAGGATACATCTTGAAAAAACCCTGTACAAAAATAAAAGTATGAGCTCAGCTGATGGCCTACATATTTTCTGCCGATTCATGTCTAACTAAAGGGGAAACAGATCTGCAAGGTGTAGATATCACCATCTCTTTATTTCTCTATAGGCAAGTTAAGCTGCTTAGAAAACATTACTTTTCCCCACAAATGGATTTTCTCATCACCTTTACTCCTGTTACATTGGTAACGAGGGAAAAAAGGCAGCAGGGAGATTGTAAAATGCAGTCTGCACCTCAGGAATGAAAACATGGAACTCTTTCTCTTTGTCCATTGTACTTCAGTTCTCAAAGAGGGAGAAATTAGAGAATATATATTGCTTATGTCTTTCATATCACTTTGTAAATATTATAAATATTTACTTGCTTTACTTGCTCTCAGGAACAGTTTGAATTCACTTCTACAATAAATATGCAATAGGTAATATCAATTACAGCTTCAACTTCACATAAAACACTTAAACAGCAGAATAATAATATGTAATATTTCAGGAAAAGAAGCAAAAAAGAACTGAACTGAAACTGTACAAGGAATTTAGATTATTTCATAAAACAGATATATTGAAACTATTCTGGGTCAAAACTGTCTGTAAACACTTTTGAAGCTCTTTAGTGACTATAAATCATAAGAATCTTGATAATACTTTTCATTTCATAGATGGTACTGTCCTTAACATAGCATTCCTAACATTATGTGACTGGGAACTAGCTTAGAACTGAGAAAGAATACACTGCTAACACTGCCTCCTACATAACACTCAAGTTAGCTTTTTACAATTCTCAAAACTGCAAGTCAGCCTATTAGTGGAAACCAATTTATGTTATCTTCTCTTCAGTACAAAAAACTCTATCTCAAAGTGTTTGGCATTTTATTTTTAGAAAATCATATTCAAACTAACATGTGGATATTAAAAATTAGCTAGTTGTTTCAGATTAAACTGCAGAAGTACACACATCATTAGAATTTTTTTTTAACTAATGTCATGTGTCATTCTAGAGAGAACAAAAAGAGGATGAGGCATCCTGGTTCTGTAAAACATAAAGGATCTAAGATATTGAATATGATGAGATTAATATAAATGCCTTTAAACATTTGGCCCAGTCTTAAGGCTAAAGGTATCTGAGATAAATTTTTCTATGACAATACAAGTTGAACTATATGACAAAATCACATATGTTTGGTTGTATGATATTATTTTTCTCAAGATGAACTGACTCTGTAAGAAACACAATTTCCAAACTTCTTTTCAGTTCTAATACAAAGGATATTAGATGAAAAAGCACATATTCTCCAAGATACAGATATAGGAAAAGATGTTCTTTTGGGAAAAAAAAAAAGGAGGTTCTGCTTATGCAGACTGTAATTTAACTTCATTTGATAATTTTATCTTAAATTCATTTTTTACTGCATCTTGGAGCCCTACTAGTAGAAAAGTTTGCTACAATAATTAAATCATTTTACAATTTGTCTTAAAAAAACAAACATCATCTAGGTACATTGTTGACTTTGTTCAGATGCAGGACTTGAATTTTTAGAAAAGCTTTTTTTTTTTCATGTTATTTCTTGTTATTATTCACCAATTCCAGCCTGCTGTCAGTAAAATCAGTGATAAAATGAGGATTTCCATCTGTAGCAGGATAATATTTCTGATGTATTATTAAAGAAAGTATTCTATTGCCTAACACTAAATCAATATTAACTCTCATAAGCAAAGACTTTACTTCCAGATGACAGTCAGAGACAACACAGGTTACAAGGGCCACATAGATAATTTCATGTTTTAATGACATTCTCACTAAAACTTTTCCTAAAGGCATGAAGACTTTATGAAAGAACTATATCCCTACACTGAGCCTGATCCGACTTCTATTAGTTCTTTGTGCACAATCAGCTTCTGCAGAATAATGACAGTGTGTATTACACAACTGATTTCTTCACATACACTAGCTGCAAAATGGAAGCTTGAAGTCACATTTATAGTCACTAAAATTAACTGTACAAGATTATGTATTTAAGATACTTCAAAAAGAGAAGCAAAAAATGTAATACTTTGGAGAAATCTGATATAGATACATAGCTTTTTTTCTTGCATGATAGCAGCAGAAATTCATCAAAACCAAAAAAAATTGTTGTCTGGAAAAAGGTCGATAAAGTGGCAACATTCCCAGTGATTTCTTTGGGGTTTCTGTTAAAGAAAACCAACCCATTAAAAAAAAACAAAAAAATCCAGGCTGGACCAAACTAAAAATCCACAGTGGTAAGACCACTACATAGGACACACTATTATAGCTAAAATGTCTTTAGTGAAGAATTACAAATGATGAAACTAAGCTCTGTGTGAATCCTAAATCTGCGGTGGGCCCCAGCTGCACTATGGGTCCGGCTCTCTGGAGGTGGCTACAGGAGCAACTGTGCAACCTGCTGCACTACACGAAATTGGAGCAAGCCCGGAGGGGCGTGCAGAGAGCGACCCGCCAGCTCTCCTCCTACCCGGCCTCTGCGTGCGCGGAGATGGGTGTCTGAGCGGGGTAGGTGTTTGCTGAACCACCCGCTACTGAGCAAACATCCCGTGTCTTCATTTTGAATCCCACACATTTAAGCAAGCCTGGCACAGAGACTGMGCACCTACCATTCCCAGCTGCGCACAATACTCTCCTTTATTCTCCAAGGTCAAGAGCCTAGCAAACTGCTCTGGCAAATGCAGTCTGGCTTATCTAGAACCACCACTCTACCCTTGCTATCTTTCAAACATAAACAATGCCCCTTTTGCACCTATTCTGCCTGGCACAGAGTTAAGTACTACAAACTGCAGGTTGGGGTGTGACATATTATGCATTATTATTGTCCTTTCTTGGAGTTTCCCCACTATTGCGGGAATTCAATTAACTTCCTACATTCTCTATTTCTGAACATCACACTTTGGCATCTAGATATTAAGCACATATTTCCCAGGTAAATTTGCTTCTTGCACTCCCTAGATTTTCTGTTCTGTAATCCTGTTTCTGTAATTTTCTGTTAATGAAATCCTTATTTTTCCAATCAATTATAGTAACTAAAGGATATTCAGAGCTAAATTAGGCTGATGATTTTATTTTTTACATTCAGGACTCATTTTTTCTCTTTGAGATTCATCAAATCAGGTACTTCAATAATATTCCATAACATTTTTAAGGTCTGCTTTCTAGATATAGGATTAGAAACATAGGCTTACACACAAATGAAAAAAATGGCTGACAAATTACACATGTAGACAGATCAAGATATCCAGTATCAGTCTACTTTTAGATGTTTATATTTCAGCCATTATCATGACATCTGAATGCAACAGTTGTGTTAACTAGAGTATAACATTCAAGCGTACCCTAAGTCTGTATCAGAGACATGGCTATTCAAGATTCAGAAATGTATTAGAAGAGCATCAAAACTGAAATAAATTAAAAGAGAGCTTGAATTTAGTGAGGAAGAAAAAGGAAAGCTTAACATCACTATGCAACAGAAATCTTCTCTGAGTTTGGGTATCATTAACTAAAGAAGAAAATTAAAATCATTGAGGAAAATAATAGAAATCATATCAGTCCACATCTGTATTCAAAGTCACTAAATTACATTTCACCCATTAGCAAAACACAGGAGCAATGAAGAGATGTCTTCCACATTGTCAGGCATTTAGAGCTCAAATCTAGAATTTTGAAAGCATTTTATTTCATCTGGATATCTTTTTGGTTCTTATATTTCAATGTACAAACTTATATTTATAGGAAGTAAAGTTGCAACATCAGCGCTTTACTCCATAAACTTTTCATAATAAAAATATAATAAAATATTTGATTAAAAGTATAAATGCTATCAGCACTATGGGCCAAAAAGATTCTCTCTGTCATTTAGCAGTAAAATTCCCTACATAATACAGATCAGAATGATTGCTTAAGGAACCTGAGTGCTCACAGACTTTTGAGGGTGACAGGAACTGTCCTTCCAGATCGGACGGTTGGTTTAGCTAATCTAGCTTCCTGTCCAAAACCACAGTTAGTGACTGGTCCATAGGAAGGCACAAGAGCCATGTAACCAGCAGTAACTAAATAGGTTCCTCACATGGAAAAGATCTTTGCTAGTCTAATTTTGGTGTTTGGTTTATTTCCTGGGGCAAAGGGCTTACTGCAGCAGGAAAGGGGAAGAGGAAGAGGAAGGGGAAGGGACCCAATAAAACTATGCATGGCTATTTCCATTTATAAACCTATCAAATTGCATTTGCTGGGCCCTTAGTTTTACTGATATCTTATTGAAATTAACTGCATAGAATAATTGCATGTTAATTATTGCCTTCTTCATTATTCTTCAGCATAGCTGCACTCTAATTATTTAGTCCTTCCAAGTCTTATCCTTATATATAATCCTTTAAACATTTAAACCAGTTTGTTAAGAGTGAATTATGTGAAACAGGCTCCCCTTATTAGAAGTTATTGCAGGTTTCGATGGAATTTGGATGTCTAACCTAGTTTCCTTTTTTAATTCAATTTTGAATATTTCTAATTGCATCCTTAACAACACAAGTCGTAAGAAACAATTTTGGGATCAAAGAGGCATATTCATAGCTGTTACAAATTGTCAAAGTATTACTGGGTAGATCATGATCTTCCCTCAAACTCCTAAGGTCTAAGCTTGCATTTTCACAGAAAATTGCCAACTCAGAAATAACATAAATAAACAACACCTTATAGACAGTAATACTATCAAAGCAGTTCAATATCTTCTTTGTTTGGGTGTTCATTCAACTCTCCCCTTCCCATGGATTTCCAGAAGAAAAGTACCAAAGTACCAGCTGTTTCTGTTAGCAATCTCCACTGCTCTATGGACTGTTGTGTGAAATGCATGTTTTGTTTTGCTTTTTAAGGAGGAGACAAACACATCCCCAAACCACCATTAAATCAAATGTCTCTATCACAACACAGGTTAAAGACCACACAGAACTGTACCAATGACACATCTGCTTACTGCAGGTCCCAGAGGAACAGCTGGATGAAATGGCAGATTGAGACTAGACCGAGAGTCAAGGAGACCTGCTTCTTACCTATTTAAACTCAACCTCTTCCACTTCCAGCACTACATCTCTTGTTTTTCGCATACTCTTTCACGCAGATAGTCCTGAATGAGGTACTCGATTCATTGCTGAATTCAAGTGTCTCAGTCTGCAGAACTGCAACTTTGCAGTGTCTACATGTTCCAAGGGCATTTCAGCTGTGTCTATACTAGTCAACTAAACAGGGCACATGCTTAAACCTTCTTTTCTACTGTTCTCTCGGGCTTGGCTTGTTATGAGTTTGATCAGGTTGCAGAGTAACATGGTARTATGTCTGGTATTCCTAGTGTCCTACATCAAACACAGAGAACTCTGTTCATACATTTATGCTGTTCAGTATCTGACAAATATAAAACTTGAATTGTCGCTACTGATTAACAGGAATTGTAGTATTACATAGCACCAAAGATGTGGAAAGTTTCAGTCTTATCATCAGTACGAATCATTAAGGGTTGTGTTAGAAAATCCTCTTTGGCGTTCTGGATTATTCTGTATTTAATGTACTCTTTTCTACTTTATGGCTAAATAATCTCTTCAATGGTTGTGCTAAATTCTGTTTTTATCCCATCTTTTACTACTTGTACCCCAACTTTGTTGCTTGTGCTATAATATACTGTATTATACTTATTATAATTATTATTATATACTGTATAATATACAGTATATTATAATATACTGTATTATGAGTAAGTAAATTTCTCTGCACCTTTTTGTAGGTCACTATTTTCTCCTAATAAAACAAATAAAATGAGCCTAATGATATCCTGAGCTTTAAATGCTTATTCACCAGTTGCCAGTCTCTATCTTACCTTTGGTCCTAAAGAAAATGGTCATTTGTCACTCTTCTCACTCCTTCTACATAAATCTTCCACGTTTATTTAGTTTGATCGTCAGTGCTTTTAGATACTAAGACCATTTTGCAACGGCTAATGCGACCTCAGTTGATGGAATTCTCTCTTTTGATCCTACATTGATGTTACACTGATTGCAAACATTTCCTGGGTTCATATACATCATATACATACAGTATTTTCTCGCCATTCTGTTTCCTAACCTATTTCTTGTTTCTGTTGTTGCTACTGAGCAGCAAGGCTTGTCCAGTCTCGCCAGTCAATCCAGTGAGCATGTTCTAGTCGCACGGGGGGCAAGAACAGAGGAACAGCAGGATTCCTCCTGCCCTTTTGCCTTCACTTGAGGGCAGAGATTCCTGGAACTGCGCATGAGTGCTCAGTGGGAATGGCTAGAGGAAGGAGTTACCCATCAAACATAATGCTATTGATTTGGTCTCCAAGAGATCTAATGGCAGCAGCACTGAGCAAGGAGTGAGGCAGAGAGGTTTTAAAAGGTAGTCTGGRAACTGAATTCAACCAAATGAGACTGAACTGCATGCAGCACACTGCTCTCCGTTTCTCTGGGCTCTGATCGTGGCCCTTCTCTTTTCACAGTTCATCTTGCCCAAATACTTAACACTCTGGTGCCACTGTGAAATCAGGTTTTCCTGCATGTTAACTTCTACCAGCACTGACTTTGCTTTTACAGACTTTAGTATCTATTCCAGTACAATTCTACTAGCACTCAATATTCAGAAATAAACAGTTGTTGCAATACCAGAAATATTTCAAACTAATCCTTTATGCCTACACTATTTTTTCTCTCGTGTCTCCTTAGTTGTAAACATGCTTATATCGAATCTAAATATATTGCTTGCTGTCCTTATGGCTGTTTTGAAAGCATACTAAAGAAACTTTTGCATTTAGGGAAAGAACTATTATACAATATATAACCTGCCAAACTCATGTATACAGAATATTATGGAAGCAAAACACTTAGTTTCCAAAAATGGGGAGGCATATATATGAATGATAACAATACAATCTGTAATTATGTCAGTCATGAGAAAAAAATATAAAGAAAAGGCAATTTTGTATTTCAGCAGCTTCTAAGAGTACAGGTATTAGGAAGAAAATTTCCCCCACAAGCTTCTTAATGCAAACCTATGTACCATAGAAGTGTGTATCTTCCTCTGAAGTCACTAATACTGACTTCCAGAGGCAGAACAAAATGAGACAGATATAGCTTTTTGCTTTCTCAAAAGGAAGGATATTTTTTTTCAGTTCAAAGTAACTATGAGCTAAATGCATTTGTTGTTTATTTCCATTTAAAGAAAGAAATAGAATGGAAATATAAGAGACAATTCCATGTGCTAACTTTCCTTGAATGTCATTTAGCCCTTAATGACATTGTTCTCAGGCATGATACACTTGACTGCCTGCTTGTGCCAGCTGACAGATTTAGAAAATCAAGTCACTGTTATGCATATAGATCATTAGATTTCAGTCAGCATTTGTCATGCATGTTTCAGTTCATGACTCCAGAAGAAATTACGTAGAAACCAGGTAGACCAATTGCACTTACTCATTCTCTGTCTCTAGATAATATTAGCACTTAATTAAGGGGAAGTGAAACAGTGGTAGTAAAAAACTGAAGACAGACCTCTTATATGGCTTCTGAGAGTTACGGTTCTCATATGCTTGAAAACTACAGAATTTTAAGAATGCATATTCAAATTACTACATGCACCTGCTACTGAATATTCAGTGTCTGGTTCCAAGAGTTTAGTGATAGAATAATAATTCCTTTCCAAATACTGAAACTACACCTTCACAGAAGAGTAAATTAACTGTTAATTTCTGGAGACAGTTTGTTTTATGCACGCAATAACTAAATCACCATTTTCATTAAATGATTTGATTTATAATTTTCCTCTTTAATTCCAGTCTTCATTCCAATAATACTGAAAGTAAAATTTAAATAAAAAGGATAAAAAATGTATAGTGAGGCCCAATAATACAGTGTGGATGACATGGGAAAAACAAGTGTAGGAAATGTTTCCTTGGGTAATTCTATTCTACTCAGTTCCTTTACATGAGGGAATGAGGGACCAGTTATTCTCGTTACTTCAAAAGCAGTCCTGACTCTAATCTCAGAGTCAAAAATTGAGGGAGCAGGAAAATTAGCTGAATAACTCTCCTTATACATACAGTACATAAAATTATATTTGTATGATACATACAGTTATAACACTTATAAGAAGGTTTGCTCACAGTATTAAGCGCAGCTCTGTATAAAGAAAGGTAACACCTTTCAAAGTGGACTGATACACTGAATATAGATACATGTGAAAATAATTTTCCCATATATGTCAACATAAAACAAATATGTAAATATGTCAATATCCCAAGTCCCTTCTACACCTTAATAAAAATTCCTGTATCTTCTATTGTAAAAATTATGCAGAGAAAATGCCCTGATAATCACGCAGCACTCCTAGAGAGTTAAAACATTTTAAGCCATTTTCACAGTGTTCTTTTTGTTTTTTTCCAATTATTTCATTAATAGCCTTTTCCACTTTGTCATGCATGGGCTTCTCAAAAGCTCTCTATTTTCTCACACCGATATATACATTTTTCAGAAGWAATCATATCACTAGAAGTCAATGTATTAAATTAATCCACATTATCTACAAAACTAATAATACTTAATAAATGTGATGATTTCTTTGCCCTCAAATATTAAATAGCTCAGTTTACAATAACTTTGCCAGTCCTTGGAGCAAAGGAACTGCATCCTGGAAACAAGTCTAAAACAGACTTTTGTTCCTCAGACAGCTTTTATAGGTCAGAAGTCTTGTGTTTCCCACTTACGATCTGACCTCAATTAATGAAGTCTTTTAGAGGACACTAAATTATTTTTGTATAATAGAGGTTTAAATTGAGAATATCTGGACTGTTTTAATTAACACACCGTATATGACATGATCCCGTTCCAGATAGCAGGAAATTTTCGATAATATATTTGGGGCTGCACTAGTGCAAAATCATTCCAATTTTTGGCAGATTGCCACAGCTGGGGTGGAAGTTTGTGTTGATGTAGAAAATAACCTTTCCAAGAGCTAAACTGCCACTACTAAACTAAGTAACATCATGTCTTCCAATTTTCAATAGATCAAGATAACCCTGTGTTTCATTATATGAAAACCAGGAGGAGGTTTCAGTGGCTCTCACTGCATGTATCATTTAATAAACCTCTTTTTTCCTTCCCTTTGGTCTTTTTAATCTTGGCCCTATTGTTCATTCCAATGTGTAATTACACTGCCACTTCTATCTGATGATTTAACTTGTATTTCCTAAATGTTAATAATCAAGAACACCCTGTTATGGGTTTTGCTGCACTTTTCCAATTATTTAATTATAGATACCTAAGAAGCTCCCACTGAAAAAAAAAATCTCACTCATCTATTGCTTTCTAAAAGGATATTGATAATTTCATTTTAGCATATTTTGCTGCTTTTCAAAACAAAACTCCCTTGCCTTAGAATGATAATCTTGCTCCAGCCTGGAATCTGATCCTGCTACCTGTTTGTACTTGCTCATTTTCATTTGGCGATTCCTCTCTTCTACATCCATAGCACCTGTTAAGTAAAAAGAAAAAGAAAGAAAGAAAATAAATACACAAGCAGTCTTCAATTCCAAGTTTAAAGTTATGCTCATGGAATTTCTAACAGAAAAAGATGAAATCTCGTTTGCTTAAATTACTGTGTATGTAATTTTAATTATGTGATTTCTGAATTACAGTTTTGGGGAAAAACAAATTAAAAAGTCATAAGAAGAGGAGAATAGTAGATAAGTTAGTATTTCAACAGCATCTGAATAAGAGTTGCATTATCTACAAAGTTCAAATGAACCTGACTTTGTTAAAGAAAGGAATGTAAATGGAATAGAATGTTTTCACAGAACAGCGTTTTACTATTGAGTCATTTGTTTGAAAAAAAAAAAAAAAGAATGCAAAGGCAACCTGTTTATTTTGGATGGAGATCCTGGTTCAGGTTTTTTTCATAGTAGAATACCAGCATTTTGTATCAATTACTAATCAGGTAAGGGCCACAGGCTGGTATAACTTCCATTTACCATTACTTAATATGCACAAAATAATTTTTAAAATGTGTAAAGGAATGTTAAAGAGCCACCCAGTGGTATCACTGCATTACATTCTAGTGACAYACAGCTTCAAGAATGATTTCAGGATTCAATTCTTGGACCAAATATATGATGACCCTCTGTTAGAGTTGGGTGTTTACAGTGCTACTCAGGCATCAGTTGTTTTCAGCCAACTGGTACTGTAACACCATGATTTACTTTCTAAAATAATGAGGAAGAAAGTGCCAAAGCAGAGATGAAAATGTGAGAAACAGAAATAGAAAAATGAGAGGAAGATAACAAAATGAGAGGAAGATAAGAGCTCAGAATTAAAAAAAGTCTTGCAAACAAAATATGGTTATCTATTACAAACACGAGGCATGATTCTCTTCCACTTAATGTAATAAAAATCAAGAGTAATTCATTATTCACTGAATGCTAAAAARCATTCATTTTGACTGACATTTATCTTACATTCTCCACATTTTTAAGAAGGTTGTCCAGAATTAAATTTTCAGGATAACATCAGTCATAAATTCAAGCTTCTGTATATTCGCATTGGACAATCTGGACTTTTATTTATGGAATTGGGATGGGAATATTAGTCTCCAGTACACTACATAAATCTGATTTAAACTCCAAATCTAAGTTCTAAGTGGGAACCTAATAGTAAAATGGGGCTTTGTACAGGGCCTCTGCAGAGCCTCTGAGCTTTGTATTTTCCTTCTTGACAACAGTAATGATAGTACCACACCGTGCAAGAAAGGCCTGCCAGCAAAATCGTGCAACATCTGGAAAGCAGGGAGGGAGGAGAAGAGGGAATGGGATAAGGCCAGGCTGTACTGCTATCTATAAACTCTTCTGGCTTCTGATTTTCCTATTCAAACTCTCTATCTTTACTCCATACAAACAATATGAATGAAAACACTTCATCGAAACCTTTCATAGAGATGTCAATTAATAATAAGGAATGAAAAGAAGAAATTATGTTTTTATAGGGAGAGAGACAATGAAGAAGACAGCAGCAGGTGAAAACTCCTAAAATACAATATATCTAGTGTTTCCTGTCAAAATTTCCCCCTCAAAGCAGTATTTGACAATTGTCACTAAGCCAGAGAGATCTTTCAATGATCTAGTTCTAAAAGCTTTATAAAGGAATTTAAAATTTTTATTTTCTCTGGTCAGCCCAGAAACTTTAAATGGGAAAATGWTATATATTTTTTTCAACGGCAGAAATAACACATCGGTGTCACTGGTGAGGTAAAATAACTTCTGCTTAAAGAAGGAAATCATCTTTTGACGAAATCAGAACATTCTACAAATCCACTTGATGTTCTTTAATATCTTCTGAAAGAGTTTGTTTTCACCAAAAGGGAAGAGATGATAAGTAAAATTTCAGAAATTCTGTAAATTTTTCTTATGAAGTTTCTCATATGAAATCATCACATATGTTCTTTGTCCACAGTCGTTCTGCCATGAAAACTTGAGTAAATGACAAGAAGTGATGAAATAACACCTCTTGATCATGCATTAGAAATTTCACAATTACTTGTGAAAACAGTCATTCCTATTTATGATCATTTGGCAAAGTGAAAGCTAGTACTTTTCCACATATCCAGTTCTATGTGTTCTGCAAAACCAAGCACTCCTAAATATGCATTTGAGAAGGGAGTATAACACATAAGTCCCTAATGTGAGTTCTCCATAGTAAAATAGGACTAGTCCTGACTCTGTGACCAGTCATATACTGGTGAATATAATATATATAATTATATATATATATAATATATAATATATAATGATATTATAATAATATAATATAATTCACTACCAGTGAATTATACTTCTGAAATACTTGAATAAACAAGAATATCAGCCTAACATCATGTTAAAGACTTTTGTTTCAATTAATTATTCAGGCTTAGTTCATTTTATAGATTTGTGATTTGTATAGTCATATTCTGGAATACTTTCTGTTTACTGCAGAAAAGTTCACCCAGCCCTACACAGTTTATGGATTCTGTGACACCTCTTAATCTCAGTTTTCCAATTCTTTTCTCTGGTCTTAAAACCCTCATTGGTGAAATACATGAAAATTCTGTAATTTCTATTTATGTTGGTAAAAAAATTTTAAAAGCAGCTGGAAATGCAAAAGGGGCTCATACCAATTTTGCTATATTTTCTGATTAGGGACAAGAAGGGAAAATGAGATGGCTAAGACCCTGAAAAGCCAAAATAAAAAGGCAAAACTGGTGGCTCATTTTAGTCTCAAGAGAAAAACAATGTAGACAGCAAAATTTAAAATAAATTTACTCAATTCCCATAAAAGCCTATTAAAAGAAAATCTAACTTGCTCTGTTCTTTTGAAGCTGTCATTAACAAACAAATTAATTCAATTATATGCAAAAAGAAGGAATTCTAGGGGCAATGGAATGTTTATAATGCAGAAGACCAGCTTCAGTCTGCTGTGCATGGAGCTGACATGAAGAAAGACTGTGCAGGGTTACCAACTGCTGCAGGCTCATCTCAGCTGCAACTAAAGCCAGACGCAGCCAGGATCTCGATGGGAGGGAGAGGTTGAGAGAGTGTCACGACCACTTCCCTCTCATGTGGTCCAGGGTGCATGCACTACTGCACCAAGTGGTGCAAACACAGGGCTATAACCATCTCCTGTTCCACTGGCAAATCTATACTTAGCTGATACCTACATGTGTGGATTTAAGCAGGAGCAGAAAGTACTTCTAGAGGGTTCAGTAACTGTTGGGTGCATTAGGAAGCTTCATCTCCTAACATGATTTCAGCAACCAAATCAAGACTTGACATCAGTCCTACACTAAGGACTCTACCATAATCAGGAGGTATATATGGAGTATGTGTAGATACAGCAAAACTAACTCTAATCTATTAGGTATAAACAGTGGTAAAAATGTAGGAGCATAAGCTCTGGCACTGGTAGTACAAGGCTGACTGAGCCCTTGGGTGGTTATTCAGGTTGTTAGCTGAAGCCCAGCACGACCCATTTTCAGTGCTATAGAGATCTGAACTATAAAGCTAGTTCTAATACACTTTAATGTATTGCCATCATATTTCAAATTGCATGCAAATGAATTTTGGCCAGGCAGAAGTGARGGAGCTCACTTGTACATTTTTTCTGTCTTCAACTTCTTTCCAGAATTTGACTTGTAGATAACAGCAGCGGCTCCAATAGGAAAAGCAAAGGAGTCACTCAAACCTTAGGCATAGRAATAAAAAAGATCAAGAGAGACTGATGGAAGAACAAAGCCTGATGTTGCCAACCGACTACAACTGTGGAAAAGGCTGGGATCATTGCACTGTAGCCATATCTCAAGTTTTGCTCATTTTAAATGCCTCTCTACTGTAAAAACAAAACATGGTCTGAAAGTTAGCTCTGTGGGGTTTTCTTCAGCACAGGGAGATTCCTGGCTGATGAAGAGCCAGCCACTAATTCAATACTACCCATTCACAATATTTTTAAAAGAGATCATGCTGAGGGAAAGCAGCATAACTACAGTGCAGGCAGAGTGCAGAAATGCCAGAACAGGGCCCTGGAGTACAGTGTGCAGCAGCCCTGTAACCTGTCCTAGGATCAGCAAGAGCTCACAGCAAGCACTAGAATCACTGCCTCAGCCTCAAATGCAACCCATTATTTTCATGTTTTATCTTGACATAAGATTCACCTACTTTAGCACTAAAGCCTTCATCATGACTGAAAACTAAATGTTTGTTTTCTGCTAACAATTGTAAAGGGTTGTAATTAGCAATGTAGTTAAAATCTAATTTATCCTGACCTCAGCTGTTTGCAGAGTCACATTTTCTTAAGGAGATAAGCAATCATTCAGCTCGGCCTAGAGTGAAAGCCTGTAATTCACTGTTCTGATCAAACATTGGTTATTCTCTTGGGCAAGATCTGCTGCAGTTGATGGCCCATGGTCCACATTTAGAGACAAAAGGGACAATGAAATGGCCTGATCAACCAGCTTAGCCCCAGGAAGACCTCCCCATAATAATAATTAAAAAAAAAAAAGTCAACCAGCTGAGAGCTGTGTTCTTTCATTCTTTCATTCATTGTCTTCTGCAGTGGGAATTACTAAACTGTTATAGTTGCTATATATGCAGAGGATGCTGATATGTTTGGGGAAGGGGATTTGGGTCACTTGGGGTTTGCAAAGTAATGTACAATGGGGCTTCTGAGGCACAGAGAGTCAAAAGGGAAATCAAAAATCTGGGGTATAGAAGTAGAGTGGGCTTCCTCTTAATATTAGGATAGTTACTTTTGAAGGGACATGGACAAGAGAGATAAAAGATTTGGGAGGAGAGCAACTCAGGCACAGTGGAGAAGCCTTGTGATCAGGAGACTACAGAAACACTGAGATTTTGGAGGTTGGAAACCTGTAACAGAGAGGACGAAGGTAGATGGGGCTTGCATGTGTGCACACTCTGTCAGGAGGACAGCAGGGAAGTCCTAGGGCATAGGAGAGCCTTCTTTAGCTGTCTCTGATCTGTCTCCTCCCATTTCTCCCCCTAATCTGACTCCCTTAAACAAGCAAATGAAATACACTTGGGAAAGCTCAAAATATATTTCTTAGTTTCTGTTATCTACAGAAATCATCAGAATACATCAATATTGTGATCCAACTGTACGATACACATTCTGCTTAAACATACTATGTCAAAAAACTTAAGGGAAATAATACGAAGACATTTTGAATAAGCCACCCTACCTGCATCCCCATTCTCTGGATCTGCTTTCTTTTCTTCTACAAACAAATGAAAGCAATATGTAAAACAAAAAAAGGGGGAGAGAGAAAATGCAGAAATAATAATAAAAGTAACAAAAACATTCATTAAAATGGAAAAATGAATAAAACCCACCAAATTAATTTAAACCGATGGCCTTAGTCACAGAACCAAGTATGGTGCTCTACTTCCAGAGGCATATTCACTGCATGCTACTGTATACATTTTTGCACCCTAATGACTTACTGGAGGGAACCCAGGGGTATTTTGTGCACTTCCAGAATCATTAACACACTCTATACAAAAGACAGCAAGGCAGGTGTCAGACATAGTTAGTCTCCAGTTCCCTTGAATAGGGTGATGCACAAATAAAACACATAGCTTATGCTATGTGTTTTCTGCAGCATATACACAATATGCAGTCAAGTGGTTCAAGCATAAAAATTTAATGTCCCAGAACAGTTTTCAGTAATATTTTAAATCTTCATTGGGATAATCAATGCTTACTGCTTCTACAGGTTAGAAGATTTAATAATGTTATTATTGTAGCTTTTCTTAGAGCTAAAAATAATGAAGAATGAAAGACACTAACAGCAATACACAGAACCCAGTTTGTGCACATAAATCCAGCTAACTGATGCCAACAAATATTCTGAATGCATATCAAAGGTTGTGTATGGCTCAGGGCTTTCTTCTGTCACAAAAAAACATTGGTTCCCTATCAACTTGCTTGGCAGCACATACACACTGCACTCTGAAATCCAAGTTTGGTAATTAATGTAAAAGAATTTTAAATCACATGAAATTTACTTTAACTAGAAATACATGAACTTTTAATCAGTCTCTCTGTTTCTTTTTCTTATCATAAGCCAGAATCTTATTAATTTCAATTAAAACAATTCCATGAATATTCAACAACCCCCCCCACCCCGAACCAAAACTGCATAYAGTATTACAATTAAATATTTTTTACCAAATTATTGGTTACTGAGGGTTGCTCACAAAATTGCTATGTAGTTTATAGTGCACAGACTATCATCACGGAAGAAGAAAGCAGAGATGTTACATTTTAAAGAAGTACCAGTTTGTAGGAAGGTACCAAAGCAGAGGACTAAGTCATACTTAAAGAGAAAACATACTGGGGCAAGGTAGAGGTGTAACATAGWAAAATACGATCCTGCAGAGAGCATATATAATGTATCACACTTTGATGGGATCTGGCATTTATGTGCCATTCTGCGTGGGATCAAGGTGGGTCTCCTACTGGCAACTCCCAGTGGAAATGTTAGCCAAATTAACGGGGAAGGGACATGGCAAATCACAGACCTACACCCACTCCCATGCCTTTGGAAATCAGTGGATCTCAGGTGGGTTCTTGCTGCCCATTCTCCCTCCTTTCCTCCTCCATTCTGTACTCAGTGCCTAAGTAATGCCCTTTGCACTCTGTCCTACCATTCTGGCCTTCGCGTAGTCTGGCCTATATTGGCCCTGTCTGGGTTGTGGATCTGTGGGCTATGAAGAAGGCAGAAAGGCAGAGGGAGCTGTGCTTGCTTTTCAAGCTTTCAAAGGTTTTTAAAATTGCAGTCCCCAATATAAGAGCTATGAATACAACACTGGCTTCTCCTGTCTCATTACTTTCTAAAGCAAAAGTTATTTGATAGCGATACCACTGATCCAGTACAATGCAACATGTATGGAAGTGAAGTAACAGGCATTAATATACCTCTGAGTTTGAGCAGAGACAGGATGATATAATACCTAAATTATTTCATATATATGGTGAAAAGAAACCTGTACTGTACCTGAAATAGCATCATAATACTGAAATTAATATTATATAGGATAATTTATATTTTTTGTTTTCTCTGAGATGTTTACAAGGCCACTTTTCCATCTTTCTGGGCCACAGGACTTCTCAACCACAAATCTTTAAATGAAGACATTGTCAAAGAAAAAGGGGAACTTGAAACAAGTCTAAGTTTCGTTTGTTCTCGTTCCTCCTTTAAAAGGTATAAAACAAATCTTTCCACATTAACTCATAGAAAAGAATACCACAGTCTTGGCAAGCAGGAAATTCTGCTGGATTCTTGAATTGTAGAAGTGTAATTGAAGCCCTGTGACATTTATTACAAATCTCCAGAACAAGTAAATCCTTTAGATTTTTAAGGGAAAGGTTGCCAACAGTGGATCCTATCCTTCAAACTGAGGTTTCGGTTGTATTGTAAAGAGCTGTCTGGAGAAGTGCTAGAAAGAGTAGAAGTTTGAATTGAGAAAGATATTTGGGTGGGAAGCAGCAAAACTGAGCAATATCCATATTATCTTAAGAAACTCATTGAGCAAAGAAAACAATGCCAACTTCTCATCAGCAAAAATCTTCACAGCAGTTATGGGCCTCACCATCCTCTCTTAAAAGAAAGCAGCGCAGGTTCAGAATGTTGAAACTAAAAGAATGGTTTTAGTTCCCACGGTTGTTAGGTGCCCAAATCAAAAAATTGTTAAGAGGCTTAATATCTAGGAAAAACTGAACACCAATAAATCACTGTAAGATCATTTGAAAACATCTCAAACTGAATAATATAAAGGACACTTTATCATTGCTATCAGAATGATCACTTACATTTCATAAAATAGTAGACGCGTCTCTACTTAAGTGCTTTATTAAAAATTGAGCCTGAATTTTCAAAGTGGTGGGAATTAATAAACATCATATAACTAAAAAAATCAAATATATACTTAGGACTCTAACTTTAGGTAACTACTTTTAAAATGGTAGTCAAATTCCTTGCTGACATCACTTCTTTCTATACCTGATAGAAAAGAAGAGCTTTCTCTTGAAATGTTCTTTACGAGAATACAGGAATGTAATTTTATACCAAAGCAAATCCCTAAAACAGTATTTTTACCAAAGTAGAGAAAGAAAACAATCAAAAAAACATGAAAACTTCTCAATTAAAGGTCCTGCAATCAAAGGGTTACATTTTCTTCCATTTCCAGAGCTATTCAATTCCAATTCTACCTCTATATTTTGTTCTCTTTGGAAAAAAACTGTCACCTCCTCCTATTTCAAAAAAATATTTTACTATATGCCTCACTCATACTCATTCAGGCAGGGTATATGCTATTGCTTTCCTTTACATATGCAATAATGGAAAAACTCCACGAGCATATAAATCTGTAGTAATCCAGGAACAGGTCTCTTCACCTCCACTTCAGCCATTAGGTCAGCAAGACTAGAATTTCTTAAATTATTAGTCACACACTGCAAAACCAATTCAGACGCTCCAAGAAGCAAAGTCTCTAGCTGAGACCTTTAGCACAGGCACCTACAGAAGTCACTATTACTACTCCTGAAACACTCTTTTTGTCTTAACTCTCTATCCTCCCATATATTCCACGTTGTGTAATTAGACTGGCAAGGTCTTACATTTTGAAAGATCTGCAAGTTATGAAATTAGTCCTAATTTTTTTCATTCCTGTCCACAGTGTGAAAAGTATAACTGCCTAACTGCTACAGGTCTGAGGAAACATCAGGTGACACCTGATACAAATTGCTGCTGAACTTCACTCCAGGGCTTTATGGCCAAGGTGTGGCAAATATAAAAAAGCTATTGCTGCAACAAGCAAGGCCCTTCCAAGAAGTGCATGATCCACATCACAGTCTGGGTGAAAAGAACATGACTGACAGCTAAACAAATGTGGAAAGAGAAATAAAAAATTCTGCACAAGAATTGAAGCGTTTTTTAAGTGTTTTTATATTACAGTTTAAATGAGGTTGAAGTGTCAATTACTGTCCTTAAAAGGGAATGCTAGGACGAAGACTATTTCAGTGAGCCAGATTCCTAGTGGGGGAGCATGCCTTTACATTCCTGTTTTCTATTTGAGAATTGCTTGACATTTTTTTTCTTCTTGGCTTCAGACTGACACATTAAACAAAGACTGAAAGCCAGGGTACATTTCTCACCAGTTAAAGAAATTTTGATCACAATGCTTAAAAACATGTTAGCAATGTTACTTCAGATCATTTGCAGAATACATGGCACTGCTTAGCAAAAGAGTTGAATAAGATGGTGTGGTGATCTAGACAAGAAAGTGAACAAATCCCTAGAATCATTGGTTCATAAACAGACAGGGTCAGCTCGGGTCCTCACCATTGGGGAAAGATCAGTTCAGCTGGCAAAGGACAAAGGTCTTTTGAAGCAAGCCTGAAAGTTTTCTCTGTTCTGCATGTTCATTAAAATAATATTTAGGGATATGAACTAGTTTTTTATGGTGCGTTTGCCCATGGATCCTTCCCCAAAGTGATWTTTAGAGGATACTCCACGATGTTTGTCCTACTTGCTACCTCATACAAAAGTATACATACATTTTGATGGCTTTGAAGAATACTGAGATCCTACAAGGAAAAAGGGGTTAAAGAAAAAGCAGTAAGCCTAGTATTGGCTAAAATATCCCATTTTAGTTTCCCCAAGAACTCTGACCCATCCTCCATATCCAAATGGTATGCAACAGACTTTTAAAAATGTAACAGAAAAACATCTGTGGGGTCCGTGGGCTGCTATGTTCTGTTCTCATAAAAATACATTCAGATCAGCTATGTTATAAACATAGCTGTCTGTTGTCCTCACGAAAGCTTGAGCACAGTCTGATTGTTATGCTCTCCAACACCCTGTTTTTCAGGCATGTAAGCTCCTCAGATTTCCCATCACTGAATAAACCCCACAGCATAACCACAGAATATTTCACATTCTGATATAGCCACTCCAAAACATAGGCAGAAACACTTGATGACAGCTATACCTCTGCTTCCAGAAAAGCAAACATCTATTAACAGAGATTCTTCAGCCATCCTAAGAATGCCAGAAATCTTCATTAGCATCTCAATAATCAGAAATATGATGAAAGATGTAAGCAAAAAGCACAAAAACAACAGTAGAGTATGTGCTTTCATGCAAGACTAGGGAGAATTACAAGTTCAGCTAGTAAACCTTTACTGGTAAAAATATGTATGCTCTGGTATTGCATTCTGTCTTTTGTAAAATTACGCTCTCATTTTTAAGCTATGTAATGATATTGCAACTATTTTTTCTTTGGCAGACTGAAGATCACTCCTTATTTAGCTGGTTAGGTTCAGATGACTATTTGGTTTTTTTTGGTTTGGGAGGCTTTGGTTTTTAATCCTAATTCTAATCAAAATGAAAAATAAGGGCAAAGAATCTCCCCGCCATCCAATATAATACATCTATTAGTATGCTAAGTACCTTTAAACTGAATTTTGGAGCTTAACTATCCCTGTGGCCTTTGTTGACCAAATACAGGGTTAGTCTCTTTAAATGTCTCAGTCACAGTCTGTGGCATGAGATTTTAAACATGACTGTTAAGTTAAATATCACAGAAAGCTTCAGAAATGCGCCAGTCAATTAACCACATTTGTGCTAAAAAGCTACAAATTCCATCCAGGAATTCCTTTTAACATGAGAAAGATTAAAATGAAACAAAGCCTTGTCTTTAACGGAAAGTGTGTCAATGAGTGGTCACTATAATATTAAGCTAAAAATATGGGGATGACATGCCCTCTTTATCAAGGGTAAGTAAATTCACTCTTGGAAAACCTCTCATGGTACCTTGAGATAAGGACAACTTCAAAGAACTGTGCTGCTGCTTCTCTTACTTCCACTGCATGTGCTTTCCCAAATTCTCTCAATCACAAGAATTTTTTGCACTTGCCTCTTCCAGCAGTTTATTTGCCAGACTCTTCTGCTGTCTGGCTCTCCACTGCCCAATACTGCCAATTTTTCCAATTTGGTCACAAATCTTTTAATAGGGTTTTTAGTTTTCAAGCCTTTATCTCCAGCAACTATATTATTACAAAGAAACATCACATTACATAAAAGAGTTCTAACACAGAAAAAGCTGTAGTTCAAAGTCCTTGTCTTATCTGAGTTTTATTCTCTAATAAAGTTAGGAAAAACTCTAACCAATCCTGCTTATGCCTCTAGTGAGAGAAGGTGTCCTGCTCCATATGTCCTAGAAAATAACTGGAATCTCTACTTCCCTGCTTTTCATTCCCCTTCAGAAACTAAGCTGTCCTGGCTACTCCTTCTTCTAAGTTCAATCCACCTACTCAAAAAAGCAGCAATGACTGGGCACYGCTGCTACATCCCTTCTCATCCTAGAATAAAACTAGAATTAATTCACTAGCATTATTTACGCTACCTGTATGCTGACTGCGCTTAAATTGTCATAAGTCAGCCTTTCCATAGATTCAGTGATCAGTTTTGGTCTATAGTTACTTGTGTCAGCTCACATCTACATCAAGATTAATTTTACAAGTCTGAAAAATGTTTTCTATATCTCATATGCTTGAAGACCACAATAAGCATTAGTTGCAATTTGTTGGCACAATGGTAACTGGTTAGTCTGAACAATCTTACTGGTGAAAAGAGATTTCTCCACTTCATGACTGTGGTTCTTTGGCAGGTGAGGTTCTACTTCATTGCCCGTACTAAATATATAGGTGGGTGAACAGGTATATGTCTTTCTAACAATCCTTAAATCCTATGAAACATTTTAAATAATTTCCAAAATACAGTTTTAGAAACAAATTGTGAAACCTCTGCATTGCTAAGCTTCTCATTCACCCAAGGAAAACAGAGTGAAATCATTAAGGATGCTATCAATCTGTAGTGCCGCCGGATAATAAAATCTATATCAAAATAATTTTGATTGCTAGTTTTCTGGATTTATCTTTGTGTCCAAGATATGCAGCATAGACTTTGTATGCACTCTTATAGGGTTTTTCTATTAAAAAAATCCTAGATTTCTTTCAGGAGATAAAATTTTGTTATTTTTGCTATGAAAAATGATAATGTCCAGAGAGAAAAATTGGTAATATTTTTATTTCATAACAATATTTACATATTCAGATATTTAGCTTCACAATATTTCTTGGTCTTATAACACCTAAAATCAATTGCCAACCCTTCACCTAAATGTTTGGTAGCATGGCAAATACTGTGAAAAGCATTTCCTAATGAAACCTGTAAATGGATAATCCTAGTTCCACACTTTCTAAAGAAAATTCTAAAAAAACAGAATGTCTCCTTTCGAAATGTCACCCTTGCTTTTAGCTATGCACACTGTTGGTCAGAATGCCTCAAAGTGAAATGTGTAAAATATGAAGTCATCAAGGTAAAAGTAACATCTGCAAGGTTCCATAAAGATGATCTCTGACTCTAGGGGATTACGACAAGAGTAGTAACAAAGATACCAAGTTCTGAAAAAGCCAGCCCTAGCAGAGGAAATACAAAAACATTTGACTAAATGCTACCTAAATTTAATGGACCAAAGAAAAACATAGGCTTTAGATTTTAGAAGCTAAATGGCATCCAAATTCTTTAAGTTGTTGGGACAATAATAGAGGTACAGAGAATAAATCATAGCTTTGAAATAATAATGGTAACACTTTTAAATACATATGGGGGATTTCTTTGTTGTTCTGACATACATGATGGAACAAGCAGGGCAAGCATGAACAGCTACTGTATTTTCAGTGCTAGAATGCCTTGTTAGACATTAGTTCTGTGCCAGTAAAACAAATAAAAGTGTCTAGGTCCTTGGACAAAACTCAATAATTAAATGGAAAATCAGTAAAATGGCAAATTAAAATTTGATATGAAAGATGAATTTTTTTTTAAAAAGGAGTAATACACAATATGAAAAAAGATAGCCCATGAACAATATAGATAAATCAGATCTCCTTTAATGTTTTGGCTTCTCTGTCTTTTGTCATCACACCCTTATGTTTTACAGTTTTTGGCATGAGAGAATAGTTTCTGATCATTAACATTTCTACCTCTAATCTCAATGTTTTGTTCAATGGAGCTAAGCTTGAGATTCCAGTGCATGAAATGGAATTAATGAAATTATTCAGTTCTCAAATTATATCCTCCCCAAGGTGAAAAATAAATTGTTATATCTGTTTCCAAAATTTCTGTTGCAGTTGTCAGATGCGATGATAAAACAGATTATAGACTGTTTGCATGTGCTAGTTGGAAGCTTAGAGGCTAATACACAGATAATGGAGATGGGAAATAAGCACTGAGAAGAGAGAAGTCTAATCGCTTTAAAGTCTTAAGATAAGATATAACGCACATATCATCAGTTAGCTTTTAACACTTTTTGTAGAATACATAGCTTACAGATAATAAAAATTACATAAACATTCTATCTACAATTAAATTTTTATGATTTGTTTAAATATACTGAGGGGGGAAGAGAGTGAAAAGTATGTGAGGTGAGCTATGATAAAATCTATAGAAAGGTAAAATGAAAAAATAACACAGAGAAAAGCAGTAGAAGAGACAGACCTGAGTTTCTTCTCCTTGGTGATTCCGCTTCTTCTGTGATCACATCGTGTAATGGACAGACATAGACAAAGGAGATGGGCGTGAGAGGATGTATTCAGAAGGTTAAAACTGACACTGAGGGAAAGGGCCAAAAATTGTCTTAGAGAGAAGTCTGCAGTGCAGAGTTAGTAAATGAGGGAAAAAAAAACCCAAAGACACCAGAAGGAAAAAGAAAGCTGAAGAAGAAGTAGTTAAACTACTGTTGTTGAAAAAGAACAGTAAAGACAGGGTTAGTGTAAGAGCTGAGGAAATAACAAATGTTAAAATTGACAGCAAAGTCAATCCTTGGAATGGAACTGAAGAAAAACCTGGATAGTAAAACATATGTTAACTAGCAGATACACTTTTGTTCTTGACTATTCAACTTTTTGGAAAGTTATCTACTTGAATGCAAGTATCATTTTTTTCTTTTTATTATTGAACATCCAGTTTAAGATCACCACTGGGAAATGTACTATTATCAGATATTTAAACTATTTAATTGTTTTAATCTATGCTGAACCAAACCTTCACATATCCAAAATGGAAAACATAAAGGGAACAGATTGTTTGGAAAAGGATATACAAGCCCAGGAATTTCAGAATCCACATAACACACTCTGGAAAGGACTGCATTATAGTAACACTCTGCCACTGGCAATATTATCAAGACCTAAACACCAAACGTGAGAAAAGGGAATGTACAGCTACTAACTCTCATACTCAATTCAGCAGGCATTTTGTTCAGAACCAAATGTTACTCATAGTCCACAGAAGTCTAAGTTACAAGAAATAYATGCAAGTTCAACGTGCAAAGCAACTATCTCATTACTTACTTTATTACTTCACATTCAAAACACACACTGCCATTTCAGACATGGAGAACATCTGAGGGACAGTGTCACTTTCTGTACTGAACATCTATTTGTAGCAAAAGAATGGAGGAATTCATCTTGAAATGTAGTAATAATTGCAAAGAACTGTAAAGCTACCAGCATTAGCAAAACAAATGCATTCTTCCAAAAAGTATCGGAATTAAAAAGAAAAAAAATGTATCTATCTATAAGCTCTAATCTGATTTCTGCTTGCAGTCTTCTAGTGAGTCACAAAACATTGTTCATAATTCATTACTGCTGCAGATATTATACTAAGAATTCCAGAAAAGTTTGGACATTACAAAAATATGCTATAATATTATCCACATATTTTACAGTCAATATCAAGACAGCATTGAAAAATTCAAAATTAGAATAAGGAATATAAATCAATAAAATTAAATTAAAGACAACAGTAAATTCCCACTGATAACCACTGTGTTCTATGGTTAAACCATTTTATTCTATAGCTGGCAGATTATAATTTTCATCTACTGTCAAATGCCAAGACTGTACCCAAACTTTGTTGTAAAACAAGAAAACAAACAGCTTGTAACATACATATTCAGAATGCATTTTTAGGCAATCAAATTTCTTACAGAATGAAAACAGCTAAGTGCTATATAAAAGATATATATATGACAGCTTTGACAAAGGATGTTACGTGTTCACATATTAAAAAAAAGTAATTGTGCATAAACATCTTTTTATCTGGGCAAGTACAATGAATCCGTAGTATGAAATATAAAAACATAAATGCAAAGATTGACTTTTCCTTGGTGTTATATAGCCTGTATTAATACAGTGTGGCTATAACTGCTATAACTGTTAAATAAATAAATCATTAATAATATCACCAAGGAYCCAGATAAAGTACTTAAACTTTACAAAAATATTTTCTATTATATGTCTATAATCCTGAAGGCAACAGTCCTACTACTGACTTGTAGCCCTACTCCAAAGGAGTCACGAGAAAGTCTCTGTCACGACCTCCTTATATTTCATTTATTATTTTTAACATGAACAAGTATGCATTGCTTTGAGACACAATTGCATTAAGATAGATTCTTCTTTGGAAGTAGTCAAAGGATGTTTGAAATAATGTTATTTCCAAGTAAGGAACAGGCCCAGGATACAGTAACGTAACCAATCACAAGGAGTTCCAGTAAGGTCAGCGAGGCTTAGCATAGACACAAGGATGACCAGTATTTGGCTGCATACCAGTCCCATGTAGCAATGTTTTACAAATTGCATTTTTAAAAGCCCTCATGCAAAGTATTTGTTATGAAAAAACTGTTTACTTATCAAAGAGCCAAACGAAATATTTTCAATTATAAAAAAAATCAGAAGAATAATTTTAATACAAGCCAGAGGGGGAAATAAAAGATAATAGGTATTTTCTCATTGTGGATACTACTTCAGCTGATACCTCATCTCTCAAAATTTGCTGCTTCTAATATTTTTTATATTAATTGTTGCAAATATTAATGAATTACTCAGTAGAATTTGTGACATAGTAATACACCAACTTCTTTCAATTAATGATGACAAGAAGGAAGTACTAATAGCCCTATTAATTTAGACACAATAGCACTTATATGAATCAATCTCCTGATTAAGAAACCATGCCATACAACTGCAAACAATAGAGTTTTAAAATTCTCCATCTCTGTAGCTTTTAATCTTCTAAATCAGATCTTTGTCGATAGAAGCATACTAAAATCTGAGAACAACATCATGGCATAAAATTCTATTAAATTTACATAATGTCAATAGGCAGTCTTCGTTTGCATAATTATTGCTTTGCTGTGGAACTAGCATTTGTTTGGATCAATTGTTCATCTTGACGTGGCAGAGTGGTATGTGTAAGGGTATTATCCACAGATTTAGAAACAAGTGAGACTCTCTCAATGAATAAACTTATGAAGTAAATGAAAACCAGCTATTGTACTGCAAGTCTGAATAAAACAATAGAAATACCCAGTATTTTATCATGCTTTCACACAGAAATTTTCATTGTAAGTAATGCCAGTTACTAAAGAGAAGTATTTAGGAACTTAACTTATAAACAGCCACACCTGCAACTTACATAGCAAACACACCCTGCATAGGGTTGCATAGGCCAGAGCAGTGTAAGTTAGTTACTTTTTTTATCCCAAGGCTTTTCTTAATTTCAGGTTTTTTGTTCCTTAAAAACAAAGATCTTTTACTGTGTTTATGACCTCACAAATTTCTGTGATTGCCAGATTTGGAAAGCTTAATTTCTGACACTCTTCACACAATAAGGCATGCAAAAGCACCATCAAATAGGCAACATCTTAAAACATGAACCATTCAAACTGACACCATTCAAACTCTCAGCTGCTAAGGACAGAGATAAGAGAGGAATAGGAGACAGCAAAATAGTTAAGAGCAGAAATAATCATTAAAAGAAGATTTAGAATGAATGGCTAACTACTTGACTACCTTGAAGTGTGAACAAAATCATTTTTCCACAATCTTCTTCAACAACATTAAATCACATCTACTCTTCCTGTAGGTACAGAGCCTCATTCACACTTCTGATTTTTTTAAAGGTTATTCCCTATGAGTTGAAGGTGCGTTCTTTATCTTAAAGTGTAAATTCAAGCAAACACAATCACAGCTGCACACTAGACAGACACTGGCATTTTTCCTCAAAAAAAAAATAAGCAGAGGATTAGGATACAGAACATACTTACAGGAAAGACAGAAGCAATATATTTTATTTTGCAACTAAATAATATATGCTAGGTAAAGATAATAAGAACATGGAAACTGCAGGATATTACTACCCAGAGATAAAGATAATAGAGAAGAAGGTGGAAAACAACATACGAGAAGAAATCAAAATACTTTCAGTAGTGTGAACTGTATAAATCATAAGAAACCATGTAGACTGCATTAGTTTTTATAAGTCTCAAGAGATAAACCAAACGAGGAAGTCAGAGACAGCTTTTATAATTCTAAGTAAAGTTCAAATTATAATTTTATATAAAAAGAGAAAAATAACAAAATAGTCAAATTTCAAAATATTAATGGACTACAGCTACATGTTGTATTAGAAGTATCATAAAGCCTGAACAGAGAATAAAGAAATCTCACTAATAAGTTAGCTGATTTAGGTGACCAAACACCATTTCTATTTCAAAACAGCATTTGATTCCAATGCACCCTCTATCATCAACAAGAGACAGATTAGCTCTCTTAAATCAAGTATCTTCCCATTTTAAATCTATTCTCATCCTAGCGGTGTCAGTACGTTTCACCACCTACAGAATCAGGCTGCCCAAGAGATCACAATAAGTAAGATTGCATGAACAGTTTCTGAAAAACAAAAGAGTAGTAAAAAGCTATGCACAAAAAGGTATGTGGCTTGCTAGGCATTTTCAGGCCACCTCACTATTTGTGACTTGTTGTAAATGACAGTAAACTGATTTCTGACTTCATGCAATTTGGCTGAGACACTGAAGCACAATATTTGACTATGTCTGTGCTCTACTCACACCCGGACTGCAATTCCCATCCGCATAGAAACCCCTTTTAATTATAAGAGATCTCTATCTCTTGAATTTAATTCTTTGTCTCCTTTGGTACAGATTAGATGTACTGACATTCAAAGTGATATAGGAAGAAATCAAGTAAATTTCAAAAGAAATAAATACATAAGAAGAGAATCTGTTTTGAATCCACCACTTGCTAACTGCAAGGAGAGTACCTAGTAAGTGTGGAAACACTCATGGGTTTTCAACAAAACAATTATTCATGACGTATAGTCCATTCGCATCACTTCTTACTTGTCATGGCTTAAATGATCCTCATAGATTCAACATGGCATGTAACATGTAGCTCTCTCTATAAATTTTACTCACTTCACTGCTTTTCAGGCCCCGTGGTATCTTAATAAGATCCTTTTCTATAACTTCTCCCTAGCACTACCACAGTACTCTGAACCTTGCATCAGTGCCATGGACTTTTTCCCTTTCCCAATCCATTTCTTTTGAAAACCGTTCTACTGCCCACTCACTTTTCCCCTTCAGCAATGATGAACTACACTCTGACTTGCTCTGCTCCTCACCTCTCCTTTTCACAAGAGGATAATTTTATACAAATGCGTTTAGGTAAGATTCTGGTAATGCACTTGATTTTCTTAATTCTGCAGTTACTTCCATTAGCCTTCTTGCTTAACCATAGCTCCTGAATTGTCCAGTCCTCATGCCATTTACTTGAAGTGCTACAGTTCTTTCTGCTCTCTGAATATCCTCTTAGCACTGCTTTGTCTTTTCCAGCATCACTCATTCYCCATGTCAAATCATATCTCCTGTTTATATTTTTCCATCTATCATACTTTTGACTGTGACTAAAAACTTCTTTTAAAATAACCACCTCTCCTTTTGACTGTGGTTTACTACTTCAACTGATGCCATGGCAATAGACACATAAACTATAAAACTATAGTCACATTAAAAATTATTTCTGAAAGACCTTTTCTGTGTACAGTTAAGGATTGTTCCCACCCAGAAAAAAAATAAATGTTCCATGTATGCAACCACCCATTATTCCTTTCAAATTGAAAGCCAACCAGTATATATAAAATACTTACCATTTGTAAGCATGCATTACCTTTGTCTTTTCTTATGTGTTTAACTTACCATTGTTACAATTGCTCTAAAACTTTAGTACTACATTAAAGAAATACTGCTTTCCCCCAAAATATTACATAGGTACTTCATTTTGTTTCATTCCACCCTGAGATGTATAAATCCATTTCAACTAATATGTCTCCTTCTTGGTCAATCACATTAAAATATATATCAGCACTTTCCCATGGTTGTATTCTTCAACTGTTGCTTAGAAATTAAGTGTCTGGAGCAAGGGCTGCATATTCAATAACACCGCAATCTTCTCAAGAAGCAATAATAATGAAACCATCCTGGCAACCAGATTATAACCATCAAATCTGCCAGCCCCAAGTTTGAAAAACAGGGGGAAAACAGTATTTCCTTTATTATCTCATGTGGGTAGTTTCTGTATCACCTGTAACATCTGTGGATGCAGACACAGTTTGCTAGGCTGCATTCAGCTTCCAAATTTTGCATAGTCAGACAGATCATACACTTCAAAAACACTTAAAATGAAATAGAAATGAGTACCCCTTCCTTGGTGGCCTAAACTATGTGTTTTCTCCCTTAATAAACCTTTTGGGTTCAGGAAAGATCACTGATGATACTAGATGAAAATAACTGCTTATTTACAAAAAACAGCATCCTGCCCAATCCTCTATACAGGACCCTTGTTCTCTACCCATAGCTTACTCATTTTCCAACTTGTCTTCTTAAGGCAAGATGTATAAAAATGTGAAAATGCTTGCACTCTACCCCCTTTTTTTTTGCACTGACCAGGGAAATGTGAGTACAGGACTAGAGCTTTATTCTCTTTCCTTCATACATCATCTATTAGAGCTCAGAGGCAGGGGTGTTTAAAGTACAAAGTGCTTAGTAGTTTTGGAAGGAACAAATAAGCATTCCACAAGCTCTTTGACTCCATGGTGTACTGAGACAGCAGCTCTCTCAGTGCGCTGACCCTGGCCAAAGAAAGTGCACACACTACCCATGGCTTGAATTTTGATGTGTAGCTTACCTGTGATTCTGCAATTTTGCCCTTCCTATCCTTCAAAACATTTGCAAAAATACAATTGACTCTTTGTAACTTACTGAATAATAGTTTTGCAAATTGCCTCCTAACTTAGAGATTTAATTTAGAAATTTTATCATCTTCTTCTGTGGTAAAGCCTGAACCATAAGAAACATTTTACTACTGTGTTTAATGACCTTAAATTGTCCTCCAAGAAATTTGCTAATCTCAGTTCTAGTCACATATATACCTTGATTTTAATGCTTCACACAATACAGCAGTATTATTATTTTTCTTGTTACCTGGAATTATTTTTATGATTTATTTATGATTTTATCTAGAGTTTGCTTGCACTATCTCAGTTCTTCACTCAGTATATTTACGTAATCAGTATTGAATTTTTCTCATGGACTTGGTTAGCTGTTAATACTGCCATGGGCTCATCCATATGACTGGTTAGGTTATATTCTTAAAAGACAAACTGAACTTAAAAACTGGATAAGTTTACAAAGCAGGCTATAGCAGAAAATCCTTTACATGAAAAGGCCATAAAATCAGGGCAACAGCAATATGAAGTGCCTGTATTCCTCCCTGCTCCTCTCTGTAGCCTGCCGACTGGAGCCAGGGAATGAGCTGTGCTAATATTTCCTTGCTATTTTCTGTGCAAACAGAACACCTAGAGCATTCTCAGATGAGGGCAAACACAATCCTGCGCAGAGGGTAAAGCCCATATCAGAAAGCTTCACGGCATCTGAACCTTCCTTACATAGATTCAGTCAGGCTGCATCACCAGCAGATTAGGAACACAGAGCCAATATATCTCAGCGTCTGCGGTGAACACAGTATTGCGGCATCTCCTCCATATTGCATTGACTCTGCTGTGCCTTGAAAACGAAGATACTAAGTGTTTGTACTTCCATAGGGATGTCTACAGGGGACAGTAGTGTGCCACGCACAGCAGGTAATGCAACTCCTGGAAGCCGCATGGATTTGTTACCCTGGCACTCCTCAGCTTCTCCTGCCCCTTTAGCACTTAGTGCTTTTGACAAACACAGAATATCAGTTTGGAAAAGCATCATGCTAATATAGCTGCACCCTTTCCGGTGTTCAGAGTGCTCAGAACCACCTCAGATCTTTCTGCATCAGATGTCATTGCTCATGTAAACATGACAGATGATGGAAATTAGAGCAGATTTTAAGCTCGTACCCAGAATCAGCCCTCACAGAAAAGCCTAGGACTGTAGAGTGCAGAACAAAACTTTTTACTCAACTCTACCTATTCTAGGGTCTGGCAGTTGTGACTGCAGCTTTCCAAACCAATTCTGTGTATTCTCTGTAGTACTTGAGATCAGTGGTACTGATTCTGAGGAAAAAATAGATAGAAATCAGATAAATATTGTTCTGCTATAAAGAATGTTTTCTAAAATGACAACTTCTTATTGTCCATATGTTTCCCATTTCAATGCTGCCACCTGTTTTCTTGTTGCACAAGATTTCACTCATGTTCCAAAATGTAGAGTGCCCTGAGTAGGCATCTTACAAAATATGGCTCCCTCTTCTAAAAATGGGAAAGGTGGCCCTGCCAAGTTTTGCTAATAACTATGGATATGCCATCTGCCTATAGATAATAGAGTACCACAGTTTTAAGCCCACCTCAGCTGGGAGATGGAGGTGATGATCATACCTAGCTATCATGTAAGAGAAAACTGTGGGTAGAGGCACTATTCTGCTGAACTGGCCCTGGGAAGGCAACAGCAAAGATTTGCACATGTAGTAGTCTGAACCTGTAGTTCAGTTAAGCCACTCAGCTGGAAGAGAAGGAACACTTACACTCTGATCCTGGCATGTAGGAGCAGTGCTTGTTTTATCCTGTAACTTTCTCTACTGTATAAAAAAGCCAGGGAACAGGGAATTCAATTGCAGGTCTGGCCTGCGTTCCCTAAGTTGCAGCGTCAGTCTGGATTTTGCTGCTCCTCTTCAGTCCTGGCTTGTGTACTTTAAGCTGTAGAGTAGTTTAGCTTCAGCAAGAAACTTGGATATGATCAGCTTGTAGGTGAGCCTAAAACTGGAGATTACAGCACTAATTTAGAAGGTGGCATATATGGCTGATCATATACACTTTTACTTGTGTGAGCAGGAAAAGATTTTATTATTAGAAACAGTGAGACAACTAATACAGACAAAGGAAAAGGAGATTTGCAGCTTCATGACCCAAAACCATATCTAAATATTCTTGGAACTGAAAAATTCCCATTTAGCATGAAGCCTGCAATTGAAAACATTCTATTCTACTCTGCTCTGCTCTACTCCTTACACTGTATTCATCACCATGATGTCCCAATGCTTTTTGCAAGTGGATTCAGTAATGTGACTAGTACATTTCATTGTCTGATTCATAGGAGAGAAGAATACTGTTTTTATTATTATTTGGTTTGCTTTTTATTGCTATACATTTATAATAATGAAGACAGAGTCAAAGAACTGGACTTTATGGTTGAGGTGGAAGAAGGTTTGTGATAGTTTTTAGTTCAAAAAGAAATTCATTCACATACAGGACTGAGGAAGGATTCATTTAGATTTCATAACTCCAGACTTATAGAGGTATAAAAAGCAGCTCACGCTAAAAAATGATGTCAGACTGCTATTTGTGTTGTGTGTAATGGTGCAAGAAGGTTTCAGATTCAAGTCTTGGGAAGATGATTTTCCCACCATACATGCAGTATATACCTTGGTTTGGTCAGCTATATAGGATTCAGCATAACTCATACTTGGAGTCCTGAGGCTTGCACACATAAATAAATCAAAATAAAACTCAAACTAAAAAGCAAGCTAAGTCTAATATTAAGCCAAAATACTTCTTTTCTAATGCATGTGCATTCTAACACAATTGCTTACAAAAGCAGGTCTATTTTTGCTATTCTAAAACAAAACTGTATACAACACTAATCTAAATGGTCTCTACATACTAGAAATTTCACACCAAAAGTGAAAAAAATAAGGTACATCAAGCACACACGCATTACAAAAGCATGAAATGTATTTTTATAGTCTCATGCTTTCATGTGGTTTTCCAAACCCTGACAAACCTGGCTCAGAATGGTGTTTCTTTTTCGGCAATAGTTTGTCATCAGTTATTGTACCATTCACCTTTTTCTGCTGGTCCTCCCATGTAACTTCTAGCATAAACCAAAAAAAAATCAGAAATATTATGTAACTTACATTAATAATACACCTAATATCATTTGGGACAACTTGATGTAAACAAACTATCATTACCATGGCAAAAACTTAGTTTTGTTCTTTAATTTCAAGGCCTGTGGTGAAAAGAATTAGTCAATACCATAAATACAGAACTATATGTAAGTTGATATCTATGTATTTGATCAAATATCTTGTTCTTTCTCTGTTAAATGTAGCAATTTGAACTGAAAAGCATAATGTTATTTACACAAGTTTCTTCCATTTTTAAAAGGTAATATGTTATATTCTACAGATTCTTACAACATTTTTGTATTGCTGTGAATTAAAAAAGACATTAATCAAAAATACATTGGTAAAAAAGGCTTTGCAAAGGTATAATTCAAACAAACAAAACAAAAACTGAACCATCAATCACGTATGTTTATTTTTAAATTGACCACGTATTTTTAACAATGAATTGAGTTGCATACTATTCTCAAAAAATATTTAAGGCAAAACTAGGTCGGGTTTCCTTTTTAAATCTGGGATTAGATTTGCTTTTAGTTTGCATTTTACGCAAATTATGTTACTCAATGCATATCCTCTAACAAGAAAATAACTTATAGACCCTATACTCTGTAACCAGCATATCTGACCTAACCACTCAGTAAAAGAGCTATGAATAGAAGCATGTATACTCTGCTCCAAAAAGAAATACATTTCTTTAGACTAAGAAGAATTCTGGTATATCTTTCTGAGTTTGTTAGATGTTTTTAATCTACAATTTAATTCTCCATCTTCTGAAAATTAAACTGGGTGGTTAGCATAACGCTATAGGTTTCAAACCTCTTGTTATCTCATGTCAAAACCAAATCTGGCTCAATCAACTGACAGGTTTAATTCCCTAAACTTCATTTTTATTTTGAACTGTTGAGAATCTGCTTGTTTTGCTGATCTCACAAAGCACAAGAGTTTCTCACAGACTTTGCTCACAGGTATAAACATATATGATCACAGGAATAGTAATGTAGAAGAATATGTTTCATGTAGAATACATTTTCAATCTTGTAAATTCAAAATCAATTGACATAAAGTGATACTATTCCATGACATTTCACTTTTTTATTTTAATTGAGGAGGATGGTATCTGATATTTAAAATGTAAAAATATATCTGAGGTCATCTTATCTGTAGCCTTCTTATTTATTGCTGTTTCATAACACTTCTAAATGTGAAAAAGATATTACCAGTTAGCATTTTTTTAAAAAAAATTTTGGTGATATCAGCTAGAAGATGTGCAAGGTTCACTGGGCCAGGGAGAAAATAAGAAAGAGGGATGTTGACTCTGTATTCTAGTGAGGAAAATGCTTCCATGCAGGGAAATCCTGTATTGTATTCTTGCCCCAAGGATGGTATAAGCGTCTTCTATTTAAGTCATTGAATACAATGCATAAACTGCACTATTGAGAGAAAGTATTAGATATAAGAAATGAGTAACAACGGTCTAAAGGCGTTTTGCTCCTACTTTGGCAAGGGAAGTATATTGTTCCATGAAAGGCTGCCGAGACAATTGATAATTACATTGTGCCCAGCATAAAATACAAGGGCATGTATCAATACTGTAATTAATGACACATCCAGCAACGAATCATCTGTTTTCTTCCCTCTACAGCTTTGTGTAACTCATTTCTCTAGAATCCTATGAACCTCCAAAACACCAGCTTTACTATTGCAAGGACTTCTACAGATGAAATAACAGGATTTGTGCTTCAGATGAGCCATAGTTTGATTTTTGAAGTCAAAGTAGTTTTAAAGTCATTAGTGTCACATATGAAGAAAAAGTATACAATTTTTCACTGCAGCATAGTTCGAACTAAATGAAATCACTCAATCTCTGAAAGCTTCTAATAGTATCTGCTTAATGCTCAAATTAATCATACCAATACTAGTAACAGCCTGAGCAGATTTACACAACTGTTTTCAATTAGCTGGATTGTAAGTTCTTTTCCTCTATTCTTCAATTGAGTGTTGACAGAACATACACAAGACAGTTTTTCCAGGTAGGACCTTACTATATTATGCATGGCATATGACCTCCAATACAGCAGTAACTTAATACTTTCATATTATATGGCCTAGTAAAAGCTCTAGCAGTTAAGGATCAGAATTTCTGATGCTCCCAATTTATGTTCAAGGAAGCGGAAACAATTGTTTTTACCAGCTCATAGCATACTAACATACCCATATCAAAATACCCATCCAGGATTCTAATCTCAGCAAGATGTATTGCAATAAATGCTAGATGTTGCTAAATATTAAATTTACACTTCCGATATTAACATGAACAAAGAGAAAGATCCAATATATTTAGTGAATTTGTTAACTTTCATAGGGTAAGTTTTTTATGTCATTATTCTGGTGAGAACCTCACCAAAAAGTTTTTGTCCTATGAAAGGTGGCTTTGTTTTTTGATGGAGTTGCTGGCTTCAAATAATACACAATATAAGCATCCATATAATGATTTTATGACACCACAGATATTTATGCTGAAATGGAGACTATGCCTTTTTAAGTACTATGTGTAGCACAAAATAAGTAACTTCAAAAGGAACATTCTTTTTCCAAATTGTAGAAACTGAATCTCCGAAAAAGTTTTTTTTCTTTTTCTCTATGAATATATACGTTTAGTAATTTTTTTTTAAGATGCCATCTATGCTCCCTTTTTCTTGGATAAATCCAGAAGTGTCTTATTAGCTACATACAAAAAAATTCAATGACCTTAATCCAGCTACCTCTGATTTTAAAGAATAATCATTTCTGGGAGAAGACAATGTTAGACAATGGTTAGGTCAAATACTGAAAATATTTGGAGTAAGGTAAAAAGTAGGCAGAAAGTAATCTCAAGTGCTGAATTTTGTCAGACTATATAATGAACAGTCTAAATATTAAAGAATATCAGGAGGTCTAGAGTGACTTTCATGCTAGTTTTATGGCAGCTTTAGAAGAGAGGCCCTTCTCTAAGTTCCTTCTCAAAATTCCTATCTGGTTCTGAACCTAGAAACCATAGCTCAGTCAGTCACCAAAACCACTTTTCATAGCACAAAAGAAAAGCTTTCTTAAGCCTTGCTATCCTTCTGAGAGCTAAGTAGGTTCATTTGTGTTTATGTCTGTTTCGTCTGAAAAATAGTTAACCCAGTCTTGGGTACTCTAAAAGTATTACTGTGAATACACTTGAAGTGACAAGCACAATGAGATAAATATCAAATAAAAATACAACTCTTTGAATACTTTTGCCATAAGTGTTAGCCTTAAAAAAGTAATAACTATTATAAAACAACAAAGCAACACAGGTGATTTTTTATTTTTAAACTAAACAGGATGTATGAACATGTAAGTATTTTCAGGAAGGGTTCCAATAACCATGCCTCCACAGCTTTAATTATCCTCACAGCACATCAAAGCCGAATTCAAATGGCTTTAATTTTGACAGCAGTGCAGTAACAACTCTCAGATCGAGTATATGAAGATTGGAAGTAGTCAAGTTTAAATCAGGTGAAAAGCTTCACTGATTTAGGTAACATTGCAGGGGTTTTGGCTAGTCATGGTTTTCATTTAACTGAGAAATAAAAATTGATAAATTGATTAGATTCAGCCCAACATTTAACCTTTTCTTCTTCACTATTTTCTAATTCAATTTCCATCTTTGCATGTTCTTCAAAGCTAAGAAGCTATGCTCATAAAGGAGAGCTTTCTGTTCGGGAACTATGGAGAAATGTTGATGAATAAGCAAAATACTAAATGTCAGTGCTGCCCATATCCTCTTCAGTTAGTTAAGTATGTGTTTTAGTCTCTAAGATCTCTTTTTTTCTCTTTTCTCTTTTTTTCTCTATTTTTTCTCAATAGCCACTCTCTTTTCCCTTGTTTTAACCAAAGCTTCTTGTAAACTTGCAAATATTTGGGAAGAACTTATAGAAAGAATCTAAATATAACCATTTCCTAATTCATCATTCAGCTCCTACCACTCCTTCTTCACACACAAATGAACTTCAATCTGTTTTCTGTTGCAAGAATCAGTTTTGACTTATGTATAAAGAAAGATGTAAAATTCTTGAATACATACAGAAAAAGACTTCATGCAGATTACATAAAGGATAAGATTCTTGAGTCAGAATATTGTAGTTATCTGAAGCACCTTTGGGGCTAGAAGGATTTGACAGATGCACTGATTCAAGTTTCCTCCCATCAGTATGAAAGATACAACCATTAGATGCAGTCATCTGAATTTACCCCGCAGGGCACCTGCCCACCACTGTGAGCCCTGGTCTCCCCACTGCAAGTCAGGATGTGATTTGGCTGTGTGCTATTCCCTCTTGAGAATGACATGCAGTAGAGCAGCCGGGGGGGGCTGGTGCACTCCAGTACTGCAGGATTTCTTACACTTCTCTTTAGACTTTTCAATATTAAAAATACAGAAATAGCAGATAGTAAGAATAGTTGTACATCTCCAGTTTTTCTGAATTTCTAACCGTGTCTCCTTAGCACCAGCAACGCTGCAGTTGAACTGGAATGATGCTGCAAACTGCAGAAGTACAAGATGATGCAGCAAAATACCAAGATGCTAATGATATGGAGTTTTCTTATGCAAATACTACCCCTCCTCCTTTCTTTTCTCAGCAGTACAGACAATAATAACCCCTCATAACTTAAAACTATCTCAACTACTCTGTGCTTGAAACTCTTTTTCATATGCTTTCTCTTTTATTTGAATTTCCATCTTTTTAGATTAAATCCACACAGCTTTCAATTCTTTTCAGTATCTAAACTTTCTGTGAACCAATTTTTAACAGTGCATTTCTAGTTTTAGACTTTTAATTAGGTTATCATAATGTCTTCACTCTTTCATTAGGACATACTTAATTTAGTCATCTTTTCCTGCAAATAAAAAATCCTCAGAACTTCTATTTTTAATGCTGTAAGATGATTGCTTAGAAAGGAATCATATTCTTAATACAATGTGGTGACAACTACTGCAAAAATGAGTCAAAAGTGAGTTTGGCTAGTGCTTACTGAACACAAAGCAGCACAATAGAAAGCCATTAGAATTGTGAGGAATAAACTGTCAAAAGCTGAGAAATTATGGTTTGACCCAGATACTCAGGCATAAGGATACAAAAAGGAAGAATTAATGACAGAAGACATATTTTCATTATAGAAAAGGCTGAATTCATGTTATCCAAATTTTAATTTGCAGGACAAAGTCCCTAAGAAATCATGAAAAGGCATCAATCTGAAGAGTCCACACAGGGAGAAATATTCTCAGCAGTGTCAAACCTCTGTTGGGAGGGCAAATGGCTTGAAGTTATGATACACGAATTGGCCCAGATGTACTACATTATATCTGGATTTAATCCAGTCTCACCTTGCACCACCAGCATGCTGCTTACAGCGTGAAGGCCAGCTCCAAATGACACACATTCGGCAATGAAAGCTTTATGCCAGCCTGGTGCTGCTCCTACATCTTTAGCTGCCTCAGTAAAACGGGGCTGATGTTCCCCTGTGCACCTGTAACAGGAACTAGACTCTGGCTCAATATCTGCAGAGAGGTAACACCATTTATACAGACTTTCCTTGACAAACTTGGAACAAAACCTCCAGCCTCTCCAGGAAACATTGTGCCAGCATACTACACTGAATCTGAGGACATCATTTCCTAGCTTCTCCTGTTCA
Organism: Apteryx rowi; assembly: GCF_003343035.1. Classification (NCBI taxonomy): domain Eukaryota; kingdom Metazoa; phylum Chordata; class Aves; order Apterygiformes; family Apterygidae; genus Apteryx; species Apteryx rowi. Next base: position 287,393 of record NW_020450777.1, read on the forward strand.
CATAGTAACAGTTCACCTAAAGGATTTTTTTTTTCCATACATTGGAAGAATGTGTGAAAGAATGATTCTATACACTGGAGCTCAAGGCATTCATGTGCCATGTGGTGATCTGTGTTTCCTCCAGAGAGTGAAATGAATGAACGTGAGTCTCACATCTTGGAGCATCAACCTAAATGCTGGTAGAGATGTGGATGATACAAAGGCAGGGGCAGCATCTCTCCCTTGCAAGTTTTATGAGTCAGATGCACAGCACATGCACAGAACTTCACATGAAGCTAGTTTGCAAATTTGAGCCAAATCAACAAAAGAATTTTGGGATATGTTAACAGCATTTTAAACAAAATAAATTTTTGTTTGTAAATGGCTATTTAAACATCACTTACATAGTGGTTTTAACTAATGTTAGCATTGCAATAAAAATTCTGATATATCTTCATTACTTATTATTATGATTTCATCTTCTTTACTGAACTGCATATTCTGCAAAAAACTGTGGGCTTCATTCCCTGGGGCTGCAGTCGGAATACATTAAAACAACTTTAATGAAAGTCATTAGGTAGGCAATAAAAATATTGCCATACAGCTATATTTTACATTATCATTACTAGTGAAACAAAAATTATAGTGCGCTGTAGGTTATTTCTTTACTCCAGGAATATTTTCTTCAAATTGACTTAAAGCTATGGTAATTATCTGTATCTGCAAATCACTTAACAAGCCTAGTCATCAAGTAGCAGTTTCACCTCATCATAATCTCTAGTTGTAAACCCCATCAGTTCTGTTCTAAAGTTTCATTAACATGCTATACTAGTGGGTCCTTCTGTATGGGGAATAATTTTATAGAATCTTCTATTCTGCTTATTTTAAGTAAAACTGTAGATGTACTAGTACTCAAGCAAGATCACAAAGAGAGTAATATCTGCAATAATACTTAGTAGAGATAGCCTACTTTTAGCTAAAAATCAAAGTATCATATTACTGTTTATACAAACATAATGGAGTTGTCAAACCTGGGGAAACATTAGAAACACTTAAATGTACCAGATGAATCTGAAGAAAAAATAGTCAGTTAATAGTACATTAACTATGTGTATATTTATGTTCAATTAAGTATGTTTAAATATCACAAAGTCACTATCAAGGCTTTTTTTCCAGTACTGTTTGGAGGAGGTTTATTTGTTTTTTATATCTTCTTATCTGTTTTTAAAATATGGCAGTTTTGCTCCCTCTTCTGGTTCTATGCTGGAAACATGTTAGAAATGAATATGATCCAGCTGGCCTACTGGCCTATTATGAATGGGCATATTTTGAATAGCTCAGGTGAGCAGCTCTACTTAGTCGTCCATTTGGTTAAGTACTGCAGGTTTATGTTGGCAGGACTGCTATATGCAGAGAAGGGGAGAAGAAAACGTAGAACGAAGATGGAGAGACTATGAAAAGATACCACTGATGTTTCCATAGACCTCTGAGGCACATGTAGTAGGAGACTGGGAATCCAGGGTCCTAGACAGGCATTACTATATGCTTGTTCTGCTTGTATTTCTTTTCCCCGGCACACACGCTGGGCCTACTGAGGACCACACACTGGGCTAGATGGACTTTTGGTCAGACCTGGTATGGCTAYCTTCATGTTGTTAGGAAAGCTAAACAGAAAGACAAGTCAGAATATCTCCAGAATCCAATGAACAATGTATTTAGCAACTATTAAGGCAGATTACAAGTAATGGCCAATATATATATGGAGTAAAAGGAAAGCTTCTGCTTTGCTTCTCTTTTGCACAGTTTCTGCTCAGTTTGCATTCCCAGTCCCACGGGAGTCTGTGCATGCTCCATGCATGCAAGGAAATGCAAACAGCCTGCAGATCCACCCCACAGAATGCAGGACATAAGCTTTAACATGGTGCAGATTCTTTTTTTATTTTTTTCTGCATGTGTATGCACCTAAGCATATGCACCTGTAAGACATGCAATGTAGAAGTGGAATTCATGTATGGAACCTCTTCATACAAATTCTGAAATGTTACAATGATTCAAATAAAGTGTTTTTTGATATCTGGAATGAAATGGTTACATCTTTGTTATGACCGTGTTTCTTTAGGTTACCTGATGAATCTTTTTCTTGTTGATTTTTTTTCCTAATAGTCTGTTGGTTTGTGGCCCTCTTGTTTAGTAGTTCAGGCATTCAAAGCACAAGCCCCATTTGCCAGGAATCCCGAACAGTCTTAGATGGAAGATGCTTAGCTCAGCCAGCAGGACGACAAGTCCCTCCGGCATGACAACCACATCCTTTTTTTTCAAAAAAGTATACGTGTATTTCTGGAAGTGAGTTAAGCAGGTTCACTCTGGATCACTCCTTTGACTAGGGTTGCTTTATTCTGAAAATCTGCATGTCAGTCTAAATTCTTTAGATTGCATCTGACCTGTGCAGCAAGTCTGCTGTACCGCATACGTTCAATTCYAGTGCTCCAGTCATCCAGACTGTTAATTCTGTGACTGGGATTTCCTGATTCAGCAAAAATAGAAAAACTACCCCATTTATTCTAAATAGGCCACATGACCATGTGTAAACTACATCTTCAGTAATACAGTTAAGTGTAAAAAAATATTTTTTGATTCCAAGAAAGACTTTAAAACCACAGTTGAAAACATTTTTTTAAATGCAAGAAATAATACGTTAAAATTGAACATACATGAAGGTATTAATTTTGAACTAATAGAACAAAGGAATGCACACACATGCAACAAATAAAAAGAAAATAACTCTCAAACACCCATAATTCACTAATATCATCATCGACTTGCCTTTTCTCCCATTAATAGGTGGGTTTTGATGTTTTTCCTCATAATCTTTATGACATTAAAAACAGACAATGATGATTAACAACTGGAACTGGTACTTTGATGAACAACTTAACCATAACACACACAAACACTTCGCAAACTATGTAAGCACAATTCCATGCGCTATGATTGTGCTATCACAAAACACACACAGTGAACAGTACACACGCAAATGAACAGTACACAAAATCAAAACAAAAGCAAGAAAAATGTAAGCTGCACTATAAGGAAAAACAGGAAGGCCAAGATCTAAAAGGACATTTCAGATGCTTAAGTGCAAACTACAATTCCAAAAAATTCCTGCTGTGCAGCTGCCAAATCTCCTTGTTCAATCATTACTCCTTGTTCACCATTAACATTCTGAGGGAGCCCTCAACTTCTGCAGGCACCTAACTCCTGCATAACCCTCAGGGGATCCTGAAACTAGACAAAGTGTGATGTAAGTCCTCTGAGCAGCCTGATCTGCCATGTATGCTTGGAGCATGCATAACATACATCAAACAGATCTGACTTCTCTTAAAATGCATTTGCATGTGACTGATCCATTGGAGATAGATGAGGCCTAGAACCCTTGTCTCCCTACTCCTGGGCTACTACTGTAGCCTCCAGATTTCTGAACAAATAATGAGCCTTACCACACTAAATCTTGACTTTGTTTTAAGAAGAAAATAGCGATCCACATTTTCTTCTTTTGAAGAACAACAGGAGCAGGGCCCAGGGCATGGAATTCCAAACAGACTGTGATTCAGACACCCTTACTTTTAAGGAGGGGTGAGATTTTATCCATAACTTATGCTTAGGTAGTAACATTTCCTAACAGTTAGTCCTAGACAAGTTTTTGCTCAGCATTTTGGTTTTCACAGACCACCCTTCTGAGCATTAAATTCTCTCAACAAAACTGCAACAGTAACCTCAGCTCATTACACTTCTCTGGGCTTCACTCCATAGGCCTTGAGGTAGGAACTGCAGCATCTAATTTTAGACATCTAAGTTTAGCATTGGACCTAGCTCCAAGTATTTAAACCCAGAAAAGCATGGCTGTGCTGCTATTCCACATCCACCATAGTTGATATAATGTCAAAGACAATTATCAACAGGGATATTATTTGTGAGAAAAGATTTAACTTCAAGAGCTAATGGAATTTGACCTATTAACTGTCCACATTTATGTTTTTATGGTTCTTCCTTTGAGAAAGAAACTTAAGAGCAGAAAAAAATGACGATTGAAGAAATCTTTAAACCTCTGCATGTCTTGGTAGCTGTCAGAAGTATGTTTTCTGAGATTAGAATCTAAAGTTCTATATTTTAATCGCTTGGTATTTGAGATAGTTTAAAAAATGTTTTTTACTTGTTTGATTTAAAAAGAAAAAATGGGTATTTCTAGATCTTCATCTCTCAGTTCTCATCACACTAGCTTCCTTTTTCTACCAACTGAAGTTTCTTCCAAGCAGGACAAGGGACATCACACAAAATATTCTAAGTACTTCAATGCAGTGCACTTTCCTACTACTTTTGTTCAGCATCGCTTGTGTGCCTACACAAACTAGGGATGAAAAAGTGTCATGATGCAATAATGTTTACCTCCTTGCTTGTTGAAAGTACCAATGAGAAAATAGAGGGTACCATGTCGAAGGGGTATTAATTCACTCAGATCTACTAAGGCTGAAACCTGACCACAGACAGTGTAGAATACTTTCATAGAGCAAGATACAAAAAAGTTAAGTGATTTTTGAAGGTTGATAATCTATGCTGTGTTGAATTTGTTTGTCTTGTTCTTAAATGAAATGATTATTGTCTGGCTTTTGACTTGTAATATATTTACAAGCTGGCTGGCAAAGCTTCCCTACATGCTCAGGGGGAAATATTTCTAAAGGCGATAAGCACTTGTGGTAAGACAGACCTGCCTCGACCTCTGATTCCTGAACTCCAGTATGCTTGTTTTCTTCATCTCCTGCTGCATTTGTATAAGCAAAGTATGAGAAGGGGAAAAAAAAAACCAAGACAAAAACATGCATGCTTTATTACAAGCTGATCAAATAAAAGATAAACATCAAACAAAAGACATTCACAATAGCATATAAACCCTCAGTCTGTGGCATATATTACTTTGTGAGTGAATCACAGATTACATAAATACTTGAGTTATTAATATCTCTGGTCTACTCCAATAAGATCTTTCTGCAAGTAATGATGATCCTTAATATTCCTGTTTGCCAATTTATCACAAAATTACTGAAGCACTGGAAATCAGACAATAAATACTAAAGCAGAAAAAGCAGAAATATATTGACAGGTAACTGGTTTAAAAGCATCCTCTGCTTGGTTTTGCTTTAGTTCTTCTAGAAACAGAAGTCCAAGCCTCCATTATCAAAGAGCATATTTATATGTTTAAAACATTAGTAATCATTAGTAATATGGAAAAAATAATACAATTTTTACCTGTATTTCAAAGTAATTAGAAAAGAAACACAATTCTCCTTCAGGAACTTCAGTTAGAAGGGAACTGAGGCCTAGAGCACATCTAAATGTTAGTGAACTCTGAAACAGTTGGAAACAGCAGTGAAGTCACACAAATGTATTTCTTTTGTCTAAGTAATGAAGAAAGAACCTAAATAACTTTCTTTTGTGACAAAACTCATCTAATGCCATGGTAACAACAGTATAATATAGAAGTGTTGAGTTGAATACCTTGTTGTACCATAAGTCTGATTTCATTTAAATGTCAGTTATTACTTGAATATTGTTTTGATGTGATGCAATACAGTACAGTTTTTAAAGCTTCAGATTTTGATTACTTATTTTGAACGCTTTTTGTGTTGTCTGTTTCCAGATTTCTTCAGCTCTCTCATTACTTGTGTAGGTTTATTTTATGTGCAACTAAACAGTTCACTGAATTCTTTGACTTTGGGGTTAGTTAGCATGCAATCATAATTTAGAAACTTCTTGTTCTACAAGGTTATTTTTAACAGGCAGAGAGATTTAGGTAATAATTAATGTCAATGCAATGGAAACTTCTACACAGATTTCTGCTCTATAATTCTATGATCAAATAATGAAATTTGAATTCCAATTGAAATTTTTTTTTGCACATCGTAAAATAATTAGTAGGGGCACCTTCTATACAGTCAGCCTTCTCTCACAGAAAAAAAAAATTATGGAGAAGAGGCATGCCAAAGACTTAAAAAGAAGAATTTAATTCCACTAAAATTGAACTAGAATGCCTTTGGCATGACAATACCCTAAAATAGAAATAAACAGTGGCTGTCATGAGCACAGCTGTATGGTTCTTTGCTCATTTTTCCTTGTGCTTTTTGTAGACCTAGACATAGAAGTTAAGATCTTCAACCGGCATATAAGAAAGAGGGATTTAATTTCTCCTTCTCTCAGTCCAAGAAAAAAGTACAAACCATTGCTTCACGCCTTTCAAGAAAGTATCTTAGCCTTGTATTATAGGTAACATTTTCTCAAGTTTTTCAGTGGACACTGTACTACTGCAGGTAAAATATTTTAATAGTCCTTAGAATAAGTATGGACTGAACTCTTTCACCTCTCAGGATAGTGACCTAAGCATCCACAACTAAAATCCAAAGGTATATTTTTGCAAATATCTAATAGAAGTCAAAAACCCAAGGTAGTTTCGTGCATTATTCCAGCCATTATTGGCAGCCTAGCAGCCAGTGTTAACTAAGCTATTCTCTTTACTTTGTTGTCAAGCTCACATAATCAGGAGTTACCCTGTGCAAGAGCAAAGGTATCTAAGATTGCATAGTCACTACCACAGTAACATACACACAAAAAGTGGGTGCAAACAAATGTTTCTTCAGTTTTTATTTTACTGCTTGACTAAGTCATCAAGTTCCTTGCCAAGCTCAAGTTAGTCCAAGTTCCTATCCTATATGATATATATGTGATCAATCATATTCTGCAGAACAAACTACCCAAAGCTATATAATTTTATAAACATGTTACAGGATTTTTAAAACTGTGAAATCACAGCTGCCAGAATATGACAGAATTATGGTCAGTGTGAATCCTGGTTCTCTGCAGTTGCATTATAATAGCCTTTCTCTGCATCCCATCAAAAGATTATAGGGGACTGAAAAACACAATAAAGTTCCTTCTCATTTTGCAAAATTATGTCTCATTTAACAGAGAAAGCATGCTGTGGATGAGACAAAAACCCTTAAAATAAATAGCATGACTTTCTATCTTCCAACAGTGATTGTATTTTCCCAGCCATCAGAGCATCTCACTAACTCATGTTCCTTACTGCACAGTGTGTCAACAATACAATTGACAGTATAGCTATTTTCACTTGACAGACTTGTAATTGTATCTGAGACATATAAAACCTGGAGTTATGGCTGATAGCTATCCCTGATCAAAGCTAGTCAGTAATACCCTGTTAATTCTAGAATAAGAGCATCCATACCTGAAATTAAGAGGGGACAGTTAATCAGCATTAACGTCAGCTTTAACAGTCTCTGAAATAACTTGCCCAAGATACAAGAATATGATGAGATCATGTAATTAAAGTCTATATAGCATTTATGCATACAGAGCATAAATAAAAGGGCAAATCCTGACTGAGCTCTACTATCTGCTAAATTTCTGAGTACTTCATTTTTACACCTTAAAGTTTTATTACAACAGTTTTGTCCGATATAATTTTCAATTTTTTTTGTGGGCTGGATGGCTGTTTTTTTGCAAGGATGAAAGAAAGGAGGAGCTATATTTATTTTTAAGAGGAAAGGGAAAAATCTACCTCAGAAAAAAATACTTACTTCTTTGATTAGTAATTAACAGCAAATTGAAAGGGCTAATACTGAATACTGTCAAGACCTCTTCATGGTGTTGTGTTTTCATTAGCAGCAGCAGGCAGTCACTGAGCTTACCCTTCTATCGAGGCCAATAAGAACAAAGAAATATACTATAGCCACACATAAGGGAAAGGAATCTTGTTAACCCTTAAGAGCTATAAATATTTCAGTATTCACTTATTGTCTATAGTGCTAATTATATAGAACATGTAAAAGGTGTATTTCCATTCCAATGCAAAAAACAAGTTCCACTTAATACTACTGTATTTCTACAAATGTTAACTTTAAGCAAAATGTCTCTAGCTCTAGCATAACCTGAAAACATGCAAAACAAAGTTAAGCTAAAAAAAAGTATTCTGGCATCTCAAAAGTTAAAATTGGGTAGAAACCTCAAGTGGTCCCAGACTTCTTTTTAAAATAAGTTTTTAGAAGTATTTTTCAGTCATCTAGCAAGAAAATATAATAAATGAACAAAATTAAAAAAAAAAACCACCTATATATATATGGTATATTGTGGCTAGATAATATAACTACATGTGTTCKAGAGATATCCAGACTCTCTCTTAAACAAGCTAAATCAGGTACTGGAAGCAACAGAGCTGTGGAAGCTAAGGAATTAACCAAAATTTGCTGACTATAAAAGATTTTAAGTGTGACACAGCTAATGATATGTGGATGTTCTCCAGTTGAGTATTTGGGATGCCGACAAAGTATATAGGTCAATGCACTATTGTTACACACAGTTCTTCATAGCTACCCACAGCCAAATTTCTTAAAAACAAACATCTCTATGGTCTTCTGAAATAGGTCATTCTGGAACAACCTATATACCCTGGAGCAAAAACCTGCAACCACATAATACAGTTCACTAAATTAAATCTACCTCAACCAACGCCTTTCAATTCTGATTCTAATCTGGAGAGCAGTTACCCCAAGGTTTTTTCCCATAGGTTCTTTCCCTTCCAGTTCTATTCCCAAAGCATAAGCATGGCATATACCACATTGCACTAAGTGCTGCAGCAGAAAAAAAATCTCCCAACTGCAAATAACTCCTTTATTTCTATTTGAGTTCCAGCATTTCTACTACTTGTTAAAAAATGTAATGCAGTTCCAACCCTGTAACAAAAACATATTGTTCAGATTTATAAAGATTAAATGAGAATACTGTAAGAACTACAAACATAGCAGAGTTTCTTTTTCCTTCTTTCACAAAATTGAAATGACTTCTAACTCCTTTCTGTCTATAATGTATCTATAACTAACTCTTCAGTAACATTTTAACTTCATCTGGTCAACATTAAAACATTTGATTTCAAAATTCAGAAAACTTAACCTTCAGAACATGTTCCCATGGAATATCAAAACCTATTTCTCATTTTCAGTTAAAGATATGTTTTAATAATGACAGAAAAGACTACTTATTTGGGAAAATAATGTTTTCCAATATGGTCATACAAGCTTTCTTTGTATTGTGACAACTCTTTTGATTATCACCAGAACATACAATAACATAACAATCCACTGGAATGGCTATAAAGTTTTCAGGTTTACTCGCTGCTTTATTTGCTTTACTATTATTATTTATATTGACTATGTCAATGTTTTTGAGTCTACTAAATTTCAGTTGTTACTATCGCTGGCACTTCACTTGCTTATAATTTTTTTTGTAAATGAAATTAATTGCAGTTAAAAATACCTATTAATTAATCATAATTATGTTCTCTCACTGACAAAAGTTAAATAATCTGTTGTTCATGTAGGGTGTTACTTGTTTAAAGAAGATGGTGACCCTAAAGAAGAACACAAAAGACCTCAAAATATAATTACATGGTTTGAATAGAACATGAGCTCTTAATTTGTGACAGAAAATTATGTGTGAAAGCCTGCAAAGTATGGGTTACGTTTTTTAAATTACAGTATTTAACACCTTTATTTGAACAAAATGTAACATGAAGTGTGTCTAGGTATTGTAGCTTCAGTCTCTGATGATTCTTTGATTGTATATTAAAATTCCAGTATCTATCGATTTCATTATTTTCTGTAACCCAGATTTACCAAAAGACTACTCTTAGACAAAGGTACAATAAAATATTACTCAGTCTTTGAATAAAAACGTATACAGCTTCTCAAGTCCCAGAAGTACTTACCAGAAGAAACAATTCTAGCATTCCTATAAAAATAATTCTTTGTAATGTATTTATTACATTTTTCTATGATGAACTTGATATAAATAAGACTGGTGTTCTCTCTAATCAAACGCAGTAAAAATATGTGGTATGTCACAATTGCTGCCCTGGAGAGCTCACAGTCTAAATAGATATACCAAGCAAAGAGTAGGGAAAAGTGATAAAACATGAAAGCATATATAACAATGATAGCAAATATCATGTGATCAGATGCAATTAGTTCCTGGCATAGCTAGGTTGTAATTCATATAAGCATTTCACAACACATAAGACAACGGAGAAATGTATATACTAGGGTGATGATCTGAGAAAACAAGAATTTTCTTTTCATGAAATTTTGATTCCGAAATGCAAATAAACACCATAAACATTGTAAATACTAAAAAAAAAAAAAAAAAAAAAAAAAATCTGATGGGACAGATACGGTTTTTACTACATATAGATCCTCAGTGGTATAACCAAGGACTGCAATTGATATCTTATGGCTTGTTACGAAGCAACTTAAATAGTTTTAACTGTATAAAATATAAGGGGATATAATTTTAAGCAAAAGTGTTATCACTTTTTTCAAAAGACTGCCTTGCTTCAAATAATTTTTGCTCCTATATAGTTTAAAAACTAGTAATTCAGCAGTTGCTTTAGGTAGCCATATTACATTGTACACGTAATATTGTAATAAAAGATATGATTCTGATTAAATGCATGGTTAACACTAACCATGTCAAATAGCCTGAAGTGCTTAAATTTAAATATGTTCCTAAAGTGCTAATCCTGAAAAGAGCAACATAAATGTTTATGGACACACATAGGTTAACTGGCTTCAATGGAACTTGAAATACTCATTTGTTGCTGTGTAAATTTTTGGTATTTAAAGATGGGTATATGTCTGGGTACTTTGCCAGTGATAATAATATTTAGATAATATTATTTGTTCTCTCTTTTTTTGTGTGAAACCCTGTAAAAATTATGAGCCACAGATCTGAACAAAAAAAAAGACTGAATAGTTATCACAATAATTCAGGCTAAGTCTATGCAATCAAGCAACATCAATTGCAGTTGGGTTTATTTTTGCCTATATGCCTCTCAAAAAGGCTTTCAGGTGAAAAACAAACCCTCCTTTGTGTACAGACCTTCATAAGGTTCTATCTCCTTGTCTCCATTGTCTAGGGAAAGTAACAAAACAAAAACAAAAAAGGGAACCAAAGCACAGGGGTTAAAAACAACAGAAGTTTTATAAAAGATACAATATACATGTTCAGAAGGATTAAAAAAAAAAAAAAAGGAGTGTATATGGCCATTTAGACTGATTTTGCACAACACATCTAGATACCAGATGGAAGAGTGATTTGCTATCAAAAATGTGTTTCTATTCCTCTGTTTCTAAACATTTTGTAAAATGTTTCCACTGACCAGTGCTTTTATGAAACATTGAAAATAACCACATTTACAGYATCAGTAAATCATGAATCATGAAATAGCTTGTTGACCTTTTCTATTTTAAGGACTATTACCTCTTTTCTTGTTCCTCCTGTTTCAAGGTGCAGAGGTTTTATATTACTACTCTGTGGTACACTGCATGGGAGCCCACAAGCGAACAACTATGTTCATAACTTCCAGAAGAGCCAGAGTTTTATCACTAAACAACATGCAAAAGCTCATTTCCTGTGCCTGTTGAAGTCAATGACAAACAGCTGTTGAGTTCAAAAGGAACAGGATCATGCTAATAGTTAGTCCAGTTTGGTTCGTATTCACTGTATTATTGATGATTACTGTACTGCTGATGATTCATTTCAATCAAGATCACTGTAGACATTAAAACATACTAAAATAAAATACAGTACAGAATACAAAACTACTATCAAATCCTAGTTCTATGCATAAAAGCTCAAGAGCTTTAAGCTATAATACCAAAGAAAAATAATAAATATAATCAATCTTCATGAGCAATTCTGAAATGTGATTAAGCAAAAAAACATACACTTACTTCTCTCCAACGTCCCTTTTGGTGGGAGCTGTGGTAGCTGCCTTCCCCTTCGCCCTACAACTGGAGTGCTTGATGGACTTGTTTGAACAGATCCGGTCCGAGGATGTGACCTATGAGAGACATATCAAAACAAACCACAGCCATTAAATGACAAATTCATCCTTAAATACCTAAAAGATCTGGTAAAATTTCTAAGAAGGCTTAGATCACTTGGGACCCTTGCAGTCCCACAGCAAAACTATTATCTCTTTTCAGAAAAAGACCTGGTCAAAAAGAGAAATCTCTCTCTGAAAAAAGAAAAAAAAAAGACAAAATATGGCTAAGGACCCATAGGCTACTTGTTTGCACAATCAAGTCAGAAAATGTATTGTGTGTATATGTACACATGGATATAATACCCACATATACATAAAATTATCTACAGGCCAAATTCTAGGATCTTTACTCAGTTTCTATTTAATTAAACTTCCATTGAGTGGCAATGAGATTATAGGGATTTGACTAAACAAAATAAAGTAACAATCTGAGAGAGGGCACTGGGATTTGATTCTTGATGTTAACAACTCTCAGAAAGCAAGAGCGTATTCTGCAGTCCTAAAATAAGGAGAGGCTTTACTGAATATCAACTAAACCAAATGTACTCAGCTTGTTATTGTAGTATAGTTATTTAAGCTAAGAGTCATTTACGGAAATCTGCAAGTGACAATCAGTAAAGATAGAGTATTGTACTCAAACAGGAACGATACAGACTATGGCACAGTAAAATGTAGTCAGAGGAAATGGTGGTTAAAATGGTAGTTAATACACAAAGTTGGTACAGTTCATTTAAAGAAACTTTTTTTTAAAAAAAATAGTTCCTTTGATGTTTTTATGATGGTTGTTCCTTAAGCAATGTCTGATGAGGACAAACAAGTTCTCATTCTGTAAGAGAAGAACATGATAGTTATGAGGTGCTTTATGTGGGAAACCATCCAGGATTCCTGATAAATGAGAAATCACAAACAAATGTTGTTAAATCCTGTTAGTAAACAAATTACAATGGCAGCCACACCATTATATCCGCAGTAGAATATAAATAGTGTGTTGGCACTGAAGGGGTTAGTATCCGTTGCTACTAGTGATCAGCTAAGGATGACAGGCGATACCAGTTAGCTATTGGGAAAATAAAATGGTGAGCTGGGAGGGGGCAGAAGGGGATTAGTCTGCTTGGTTTGTCTGTTTCACCTCGGTAAGGCAGGTGAAGGAGGGGCAGATCTTCCCGTCATTAATGAAGGCATCGACCTGATGAGGTTTGAGTCAGGACGCTCTGTGGATCGGGAGCGGGAGTTGGTCCGCTCTAGCACAGCACGTTGCTCTGTTGATCTGGATCTTTGATATGGCTGTCTATCTGCTGCTTCACAATTCCTGTAATGTTAGTCAAAAAGCAGCTCAGTTGACCTTTGACTTTTCTATTATTTATAAAATATGCTGCGCAATATTGGTTTGGAGAAAATCATTTTGCTATGTACATATTTTTGGTAAATTTTCTGAGTTCACTTCTTGATAACATACAGTTTTTTTAAAAAACATGTATGCTTTGGCTTGCTCAAAACTCTTGATAGATGGACTGAAATGTTTCCAATGTCTCAGTAATGACTATCCATGCAATAGTCTGTTTCCTGACAATATGTGGGTTAAAACATTGTTATTTTGTTAATTTATACATCTATCTTGGAGGAAAAGATAGCTGACATAATACTAACTCTCATTTAAGCTAAGAATTTTTTTAATTGTGCATTTTCATTGCACATTTTTTTACTCAGAGGAGTAGATTTTTACAGAGTCCATTATCTTTAGAGGTAGTTCTCTTGAACAAGTGTTCATAAGGATAAACTCCACAGCAAATACCATCAAGCTCAGATACTGCCAGATGCTATAATTACCATATATCGCTGTTAACTGTATTATTAGACCCATGATGTCTGCCAAAATATAAGCTAGGTTCTAGTAATGGATTCATACGCAGTACTCAGACTGCAAATAGATGAAGAGYTACAACATCACTCACACTTGCAGAGGTTCCACCAACTAGATAGTTTGGTTCGTAATTAAAAAAAAAAACTTCTCACCCACAGCCTAAAGAACAGTGCCAAAATAGCAATGTAAAAAGTCAGCATTAGAGAAGCAACAGGGAGAAGGTGAACCAAATAGAAGTGAACTTCTGGATCAACCAATTTAGTCTTCTACTATCATAGGTAATTAATCATACCATTACTTTCAGAAACTAATTAAGCCCCACCTTTCATCACAATATAATTGGTATGTTTGCAAGGAGTAAAATTTACTAATCCTAAAATATATAAACTCATGGTAACTTTAAAAGTAAAATGTATACCTTAATGGAGCTACTTATTAAATTTCCACTCCTTCCAGCTCTACCTGAGTAATTGAGCTGCTGGAGAATACAAATGGTGAACACATAGCCTTTAGGTCTTCTCCTTGAGCTAACTCACATATTTTACAATGAAGTCAGTGAATACGAGGAGTAACTGGATGGTGATTTAAGTATAACATAAAGCCAAATTTAGTATCGAGAAAGAGACGTAGCACAGCTTCATTATGAAGTCTTATGCTATTAACCACATTATATTTCTAAAAGACCATACTGAGACAGAATAAAGTTTTCTCTAGGGCTGCTAACTTTGCTGAATGGGTTGATAAAACGTTCATTAAAATGAATGTCTCTTCATGCTTTCCATGAGGTAGTAATTGGATTCCTAGAGAATTAGAAGGAACTCCCACAGACAGGTTCAAAATAATGCCATTCACCAAGAACCTACATCTAAAGCTCCTAACAAGCAAACACACCACAGCAAGACACATAATGGTAATTATAAGCTGAAGCACTAAAGATTGGAGGAAAAGTACAATGAGCCTGGCACAAAACCACAACAAAATTACCTCACATCTTCTTTTATCAGTTCTGTTTCTGAATGGGAAGCTTCATCAGCAAAAACATCCACTGTTTCGCTTCTTTTACATTGTGGGTAAACAAAGAAACATAACCTTAGCTTTGCAATGGATATTGCATAGCTTAGATAACCATTTAAGAGGGGTTTCAGTGCTATGGAAGGTGAGAAAGGAGTCAACCATCTGCATGGTGTTTAAAAATAACTTTTTTGGCTATGAGAATAAATTCTCAGAAAAACAATTCCTAAGTTAAGCAAAATTGCAAAAGAGAATGTGATTAAGGTCCAGACTGAGTCCAACTCCCATCTTGTGCACCCATATGTGTAAGAAAATTGATGAGCCAACAGAGACTTTCTTTCTTCTTTTGGCCTCCTACATACAGAGAGCTATAATACCCCTACGTACTTCAAAGAGTTGGGAAGTTGCTGGTGCACACTGCAGTAGGGGGCGAGGCAGGAACTGGGCAACATGGCAAGAGGTACAATTCCTTTTTCTAGGTATCCTTCTCTCCCAGTAGCAACTAGGACATATGGAGGAACAGGTGAGCAGCGATCACAGAGTTCATGTAGACACTTTGTGAGATGTTAAGTCTCTTTCCTGTATTACTTTTAAGGCCTCATTCTCTTTACCAACTGTATAAGAAGTAGTTTTAGGATACCACGGATCTGATCCTTTGCCTGCTTTGGAAGCATTTTTATTGTTAGGGCCAATATTAACTGGGAGGAGTGGCTGATACACCAGAGGGCTGTGCTGCCATTCAGAGAGACCTGGACAGGCTGGAGAGGTGGGCGGAGAGGAACCTCATGAAGTTCAACAAAGGCAAGTGCAGGGTCCTGCACCTGGGGAGGAATAACCCCATGCACCAGKACAGGTTGGGGGTTGACCTGCTGGAAAGCAGCTCTGCGGAGAAGGCCTTGGGAGTGCTGGTGGACACCAAGTTAAGCATGAGGCAGCAATGTGCCCTTGTGGCCAAGAAGGCCAATGGTATCCTGGGGTGCATCAGGAAGAGTGGTGCCAGCAGGTCGAGGGAGGTGATCCTCCCCCTCTGCTCAGCCCTGGTGAGGCCACATCTGGAGTGCTGCGTCCAGTTCTGGGCTCCCCMGTACAAGAGGGATGTGGCACTACTGGAGCAAGTCCAGCGAAGGGCTACAAAGATGATTAGGGGACTGGAACATCTCTCTTATGAGGAAAGACTGAGAGAGCTGGGCCTGTTTAGCCTGGAGAAGAGAAGGCTGAGAGGRGRTCTTATYAATGTRTACAARTATCTKAAGGGAGGGTGTCRAGAGGATGGAGCCAGACTCTTTTCAGTGGTGCCCAGCGACAGGACACGAGGCAACGGGCACAAACTGAAACACAGGAAGCTCCATCTGAACATGAGAAAAAACTTCTTCACTGTGAGGGTGACAGAGCACTGGAACAGGTTGCCCAGAGAGGTTGTGGAGTCTCCTTCTCTGGAGATATTCAAAACGCGTCTGGATGCAATCCTGTGCAATGTGCTCTAGGTGACCCTGCTTGAGCAGGGGGGTTGGACTAGATGATCCCCAGAGGTCCCTTCCAACCTCAACCATTCTGTGTGATTCTGTGATTAATGGCTTAGTATGCATGTTCTGCAGAGCATGGAGCCACTATTCCTAACCATTCTGTTAAGAAATAAATGTTGCAGAAATTTTATATTCAACTGTTAATATTATATATATATATATAATATAATATAAATAATATAATATAAATAGTATCTATTGCTGGTGGAAAAACATATAGGAGTTCCTAGAAGTGAAGGAAAATGGATTTTGACAGTGAACCTTTTGCTTTTTGACCAAGTTTTCGCACCACTGTTGCTTTTGTAGATGGAAGGATTTAGTTGAAACCTGAGGTGAAACTGAGTTTTTACCCTCAAGTTATAGATTACATACTGTAAACCTCTAATACCCATAGTAAAAAATGGAGTGCTAGATAAGTAAAGTAATAGCCTTCCACTTGAAAGCATCCCTGTGTGTTTTTAGTCATACTCATTTGCAGAACAATTCAACAGACAGATTTACAGTGTGGAGGGAACTAGCCATATTCTTTGTCCTCACATATTTTTTGTCTTTTCCATAGGAGACATGTGCTGCAAGATCCAGGTCTTCAGAGATGAACTGTCCCCTTTTCATAGAAAAAATACCACTCCAATAACCTGCCTAGACAATGAAGCTCCCCACCTACCACAACATACAGCTATGCATTAATGTCACAATCCAGCCATAATTGTGGAGGGTGGAATTTTTAAAACACATCAATGAACTGAAAACAAAGGATTGTGACTTTTCAGATAACTTTCATGAGGGTTTATGTTCCCAAGCTATCTAGATGCATCTGAAAGTTCCATCCAGCCTGATTATAATTCATAAAATACGAATTACTGATTTTTAAAAAGAAAAAGATAATAGTCAAAGCTAAAGCTATTTAATATCCACATAATGTCTTAATGTATGCTAGAGCATTTTATCATTGCTAAAAGACTTTTCATTAAAAAATACATAGTTAAGGAAATGTCAAAGAGCAGCCTCCTCCTTTTAGTATTACCAACCATAGCATCCTTCTACCTTTGCTAGGGAAAACATGCATAGTAGGTGGTCTAGTCCCCTATCAAAGTGCAGGAGATTTTCGAGCATAAATCTCCCGTACACTGAAGGAAGAGTAGAGCAGTAGGTGTTTACTTCTTAACCAACCAACCATCTATCACTCTGAAGCTGTTTGAGCTCTCTCTGTGGCACCATGCAGAAAAGCTCTGTGAGTATTCACTTAAAAATTTGTATTCCAAACCCATAAAAATTTACATTAAAAATTTAGAAGATGAGCCCCATCATATCCAGGAACTGCTGTAAATTCTAGTAAGTAAAATATCTAACAAAAGGCACTACAATATTTTATATTAACTACTGATTATCTGCATTTCTTTCTATTCATATTCTGGAAATTTCCAAAGCTAACAGTTTTCCCAATGCAGAAAGTAACTATTTCTAATTTTTAATTTTTCAGATTTGTTACTTAACAAATAAAAAGGGGAATTTTCAACAAATGAATAAAATCGTTGATCTAAACTTATGTATACAGAAAGCCTTATAAAAAACGAACATTTTTGAGCAGTAAGCAATCATAAAAGCTTACAACATGAATATAAGTTATTTTTTCCCAAAACAACTGAAAGCAGTTCATTTGATAACCCACATACAATATTCTTTTAACTGGGTGCAAGACTAAAAAGTAGGCTATGACATCATGCCAATCAAAAATTTAAAAGTACTACATTCTTGCAACAAAAAAACTGAAGAAATAAAAATAGAATTGCAGTAGAATCATAGTATGCTATAATTCAGCTCCTAATTCATCTTTTTTCATCTAGAAACACTGAGCACAGAACAAGAAAAATACAGCAATACATTTTCTAATGATCATAATTTCAAACTCCAGCTACTATACAATGGTAATACCTGTCAGTGTCTGTGGATGGTTGCTGGATTTCAGTCCTTGGACATGTTACTCTTCTACTAGCTATAGCAACTTTGCTGTTTAGTCACAGACACAAGATCATCTGTTAGCATAATACAGATAAGCATGTCTGCAAAAAAGTGAGACTTCTAGTACCAATGAAGCTTAACAAATCTGAGATATAAGTACTGTAATAGAAAATGAGAAAATGTGAAGGAGTAGTACACTGTTAAAGTATCAAGATAAAGTGGTGACTGGTTAGCTTCACCAGATCACTCACCCAAAACTATAAAGAAACTTTATATAAAATTACGTGCTGCCATAGTTTTTAAATGCCAGAAATTTAATGCTTTTAGGTATTCTTGTAAAATAAATTAAAAAAAAACACAAGAAATAAAGCACAATATTTTTGCCGCAGTAATAATCAATCCTGCTTTATATATATATATATATATATATACACACACATGTATATATATATTTTATACACACATGCACACACACATATATTCTATTCACACACGCATTATACTACAGGGTATGTGACAACTACAGGTATGTCTACATTACAGTCATAGGAGAGATCAAACCATACCATGCCAGTATCTGAACTACTTTTCTACTAGCTAACTCAGCTATGCAACTGAAGCAGAAGACTCAGCTGCGGTCCCAGGCACATTGTGCTCCAGCTGCTAAGCACAGACTGCTACAGGTAGGGACACTCATTTGCTTACAGCTTGCTTGGGTATCAGCACATGGCACTGCAGTCACTTTGATGACTCAGATGTAGACATACCTAATCATGCTAACACATGATAGCATGATACAATTACAAAAATGCTAAGAGAAAGCACATAAATTTATATCTGTATAGATTTACTCCCCACAGTATGTTTCTTCATCAATAGATTGTAAGATAGTTTAGCATAGCAGTGCCCTGCTTTGAGCAGGGAGTTAGACCAGATTGTTTCCAGAGGACCCTTTCAACACAAATTATTATATGATTCTATGAAAGCAATGAGAGAGTTATGCTAGCCGTTACAAGTATTAAGTATGAGTAAAACCTATAAGCAGTGTTGGTCATCAATACTGAATTGATGTGCTGAAATATTTCATATCCTCTCTATCTGTAAAATCAGAGCCTATTAATTCTGTGCATTCAAATTATGAGTTTTGGAGGAACAGAAAAGAAATTAGTACATTTGAAGAAAAAATAGTAAAAATATGTAAATAATTTCTTCCTCACAGAAAATCTCAACGTTAACCAAAAGGAAGAAGCATACTGAATGCTGTTGAGAATAAGACTTCTTAACTTTCCAAACTCCCAGTTGTCACAAATCATATTAATAACTGCATTCAAACAAAAACATACACAGCACAACGAGTGCTAGCTTAACTTAAAGTATCAGTTTCCAGTATTTTACTCAAAGGTAATTTCTCAAAAAATGAACCTTCCAGGCTAACATTTCCATACACAGAGGTGAACCAATGAATGCAAGCAACATATATGTTGCCTTATGATTTATGTTGCCTAGTCATTTATTGGCTTGCCTTATTAACTTTCTACCATTAACATTTATTCATATTTTTATTCTATGCCTAAAATATGAAATGTTTGGAGGTATTCTTTCACTACTAGTTTAAAAGTTTGATAGATGCAAGCAGATCTTTGCTGTAATTGCAACATGTGAAATGATTGTTTTTGCATGAATGCTTCTGGTACTTATAAACTATACTTTCATCTACATGGAGACAGTTGCCTTTTATAGTACTTTGTATTATACCAACTATTTTCAGCTCTCAGTATCTTTAACATAGACCCTCAACTGACACAAAGAATCACATAGCAGACTCAGATCTCTCCATCTCCATGACATGACTCACTGAAGATCATGATACAGGATATTCAAAAGCTGGGAGCTCAAATTTCTCAAAGACAAGAGCCGAGATCCTCTTTCCCTTCCTCAGACCAATTCTCTTAGTGAATATACAGATGTACCTTTCTCAAAAGATAATAATCTAAATTTTAATAAAAATATTTGAAATATTCCAAAGTAGGAGTGTTCAGGCCTTTTTACAATTTTTTGTATTATACAAATATTATACAATTTTGCCCACTTCAGAATATAATATTTCAGCCAGTCACTGGAATGCTGTATCAGAAAGACAGATGTAAGAGCAATGGTAGCACATTTGAGAGTTTTAATGAACATGTATTTCAGGACTGAAGGATAAGTGATGCATAAGGAAAAGCATATAGAAGCTTTTTCCAGCAGGGCTTAAACCTTCAAATTTAATCCAGCAGAGTACTAGGACTATAGAGTAATCAAGGGAATTAGTTCAAGGCTCAAAATTAAGGATGTGCCTGAATATGCTTTGGTACAGTACAGCACTAAACCCTAAATTTGAAAAGTGTTTGTTCTTTTTYTCTCAGATCTTAAATTTAGCTTTATTTATACACAGTACATTATATTTAATTGGTCTCTCTTTTCCACTAACATTTTTAAAAACTGATAATGTGACAGATATTTAATTCGTAAAATGTCACAAACAAGGCTTAATTCTACCAATTTGTGTGTATTTACTTAACTTTTAGCAATAGGAGCAGACCTGTAATTCTGACCTCAGTGAAGCTGAGAAGAGTTTTGTCACTTCACAAGGCCAGATTTCAATCAGATCATTCCAAGATAAGCAGTTATGTAAGTCTTTATTATCCTTTAAGCCCTTAAATCATGAATAAGCATAATAGAGCACTGTTTCCATTAAAGGCATTCTGTAAATCCACTGATATTAACAGCTCCTGTCCCATTTCAGTAGTCTTTATTCTATTAAAGCATGTTTTATGCCTTATGGTCTATTTAAATGTCATATTGGTTTACAACAAATGTTCTTGTCTTCTATTCCATTTTCCACAGCTTTTTGGAGCTTAATTTAAATTGGGACAGAGTGTACTAACAAATAAAAGTTTCTTTTTCAAGTTACAAATCTGTTATTTTTTCTCTGATACTAAACTATGTTAGCATCTATATTGTACTAAATTTAAATAAAAGTGAAGTAAAACTAAACAAAACTATTACTAAACTAAAAGAATAAACTAAAACTATGTAACGTGTCTATTAAAAACAAAACTACAAACTTTTTTAACACTGAGCACTTTCCAGCCTTTTTTATTGCTGGCTATTTTCAGTATGCTTGTGCACTTTCTCAGGAAGAGTTCGTATGCATGGTGCTCCCCGTAAGTACAAATCAAGTGTATACTACTACCAATTAAAATTGAAGAGCTAGCAAGGAACGGAACATTGGCACAAATAGCTAGGGAAGAAATACAGTCCCAAGGAAGTTTGTGTGGCTGCTCTAATGTCCCTTATAAACCTATCCAGCGAGCAGAGAAACTTGCATTAAAATTTTGGAGGATGAATTTTGTTTTTTTACCAGAATTTTTTAAGTTCAAGTTGACAAAGTCACTTAAGGTCTCCTTCACTCTCTGACTTTCATTAATGGAATTTCTGTATTAGCCAATAAACTTTGAAAAATATGAATCACTATTTTATTTAAATAGCCTTGGTGAACTGAATACAGGTGAACTGTAACTAGCCCCTTATACCCCTTCCAATATATAGGATCATTTTATACAGTTGGTTACATTCAAATGAGCATAGCTTAATAACCCTCCAACTATCTGTTTTGAGTACATGACTATTTCTCCAGAGAAACATATTTACTTGTGCAGCTATAAAAGAATAAATAAAAACACAAATTTCAAGGTAGATTCACTATTAAATTCACTAATAAATAAAAACTAAGTCAAAGCATGGAATTAATTCAATACTTATGCACAATTCACATGTTATTAAGTACTTGTGAAATTACAGCATTTGAGATACCAATTAATAGTATTATTTTGCATAATTTAAGGAAAAACATTTTTGAGATTTAATTTCATTAAGGAAAAATTCCCAGTAACTCATTGGGAGTTTCACTTAAGGACTTTAGGATTTTCCAGCAACTTGGACCCACCATATATTTGTCTTAGTCAGCCAAAACATGTCACTGACACAGTCCAGCTCCTAATTACAAGATATGGAAGGGCAGAAAAAAGCAAGCTTTTTCACATTCGCAAAGGAAACAAGAAGTAAAAATAAGGAAGAAAAATGTTGCAAGAGCAAAAACAAAATGAGAGAGAATCAGTAAAGCCAAAGAAGTCTGATAACGCAAGTTTATGCAGGAACACCTGGCCCTTCTCTTGACCAGGAGCGAGGTGCAGCCAGGCAGAGCTGAGGGTTGGCAGGTACCCAGCGCTTTGCATGGGCTACGCACCAATCACAGGGGGGAGACGGCTCAGACAACTGCAATTGGGATTATTCCTAAAGCTAAAAAGTCTTAGGTCTCAAAGTTCCATGCCCCTACATGTGAATGTAGGCTGGTATTATCACTCAAAGAGAAAGCACTTTTTCTTTAAAACAGCCCTGAACATTGAGAACATGTTTTAAAACCAGTTCAAACATAATCAATGTTCTTTTCATATTTGTAACTGAATAAAACAGTTTAACGTTGGAAAAAGGACTAGCACAAAAATGTGTCTTTTCTGAGTCAAGAAAGAAAGACATGAAGGCAAATGTACTTATTCGGAATAAATTTAGTACTATAATAAAGCAATTCTATAATAAGATTAGAAATACATTTTAGCTATATCTGTAACTCTACACTCTTTACTTACCCATAATTTTCAGCTGAACCATTGACTACATGATCTGCCCATGAACTTGCACCATTGTACCACCTTTACAATGCAGTTAAAATAAAGAAGTGTTACAAAGAAACATATGCAGTATTAGTAACACTCTAATTCATATGACATGAGCACTTCTCAATAAAATGGGGAGCTTTCCAATTGTTTTCAAATCATTTTCTGTAATTCCTTCTACTTCCTCTTACTTATGAAGAAAAACACACCTTCTTTAATTAATTAATTTTTCCTGATACAGTACTCAATATATTTCACTTTTATTATTTTCAGCAGTTTAGCCATGAATTTCAGTTACATAAAATCTAATGGATCCATTATTTTTTCTCACACTAAAGTCTTCATGTTTTCAATGGCTACTGAGTTTGTGAAATAATTAAAAATATCTGTGGAGATACATCAACTTTAAAATAATATTCTATGAAGCGATAGTATAAAATGTTGCTCTTAACTTTAAATATTTAATCTTTTTAACTTTATTTACTTTTCTATTTGATAGGTAGTTGGTTTTCACAGTTATTTAAGAAGCAGAAGAAAACTCACATTCCACATTCAGATCAAACAACGAAAACCAATTAAATTTTATGCATCTATTATTGTGCCCAGTATTAAACAAAGGCTACCTAGTTTAAACATTTGCAGCATCATTTCAGCAAAATCTGTTGGAGAGCACATCAAAACAAGTACAGGAACATTTTATCTTAAAGTAGAACCTTAGAGAAAAGAAATAATGGGATGAAAAAAGCTGCTTTGATTTCAGAAGCCCTGGAATAATCTGTTCATGATCCATTACCCTGGTATGTTGAAATTTTATGCAAATCATCCAATATTTGGTTAAGGAGCCTCAACTTCAACCTTATCTGGAGATCCAGATTTCCAGGCTCATGCTCAGGGATAGCACTGGAACTGCAACAGTCCCGCTATTGAATGATTTCCATGTGACAGTGAGTGAGAATCAAGACAGAGATCTATTGTACAAAATGAGAGAAATACCAACTTGTTTCTTTATTTAGATTTCTTTCTTTTTGGACTTTGCCTCTCTCTCTAAATGTGAAATGCTGTTATCATATAACTATTTCTAGAGACACCCCAAAATTTTTCAGATTATACTCCCAATTTGAGATGGATTATCTCCACTGTGATACCAAAATTTAGGAGGAACAATAGTGTTTTGGTCCCAGAAGAGTAAACACTCAAAATTAGTTTGAAGGCATTCGACTTCATTTTTCAGTCAGTAAGAGCACTAGTAAGTCAAAAGTTGAGACATCCTTAAGTGCCTCTAGATATTAAAAAATTGAAACTGAAGATGCAAATTTGTCCTATAATTATTCATAGTGACTGAAAATGTTAGCTATTAGAAGTATGTTGTAATTAAATGGGGAAAGACCTTCAGTTATAAGTAACTCATTTGTATTATTGCTTTTCCTCCCATATCTTCTAGCCAATAAACTTTTTTCAACTAAGAGCTTTCTTAAAAAAATCCAGAGTGGAGGCAATGGAGGGCTAAAAAAAATGAGGTATTTAAAACTCTGGAGATTAGTTGTTCTGTTTTAAAAGAAATACTGCATGAAGTGCACTGTAAATTTGAATATCATGAATCTTGGCCAATTAAAAGTTTTAGAATACACTTCATAAAAATTATTACATCACTCAACTTTATCTATTTTATTATAGAAATAAAAATACCTTTCAGGAGCATAGGTTGTGTCATCATAATATGTATTAGGCACTCTTCTCTCCTGCCTAGTCCTCCTGAATATGGAATAAACAGCACAGGTATTTCAGACATTTTAATAGTGTTTTTTTATTATGTGTTTTCCCTCACTGTATAATTAAGATAGCAATGTACATAGAGTACATTTATCTCCTTTATGTTCAGCAGTATCTTCTAAACTTATATATTCATACATAAGGTCATTCTGAAGTTCTACTTTTGAATTACATTCAGAAATAATCAGCAACATATTGAGGACATTTGATCAATGCACATATTTCATAGGAGTGTAAAGTTACATCAGTAGGAGAACAGTATTTATGCAATTGCAAAATTTCAGCAAAAACAGCATATGCCTGTTATGAAATTTCTGACTGGTAAAACAAAAGTCAATAAACAAAAAGGAATCAAAAGTTTGTTTCCTTAAGAGAAGCAACAGAAATGCTGCCTGAAGTAAACTGCATATCTTGCACAAAATGTGCATAAACCAGCTTTTATTGTTCTCCAAACTCAAATCTCAGAGATTAAAAGAAAAAAAAAAAAAGAAATAGCATACAGTATAGTGCTCTCAGTGATTCAGCTGAACTCTGAGATAGGAAAGCTGAGAAAGGAGAGTTCAACACAGTGAAGCTTTCAGCAGATTTTTATTTGGGAGGAACTATTTWAAAAAAACTAGAAAAACAGTATATTTTTATTTTTTGATAAATTTGGGGTGAAAATCTTGAGAACATTATTCTGTCAYTGAGATCATATGTATGTCAGCCAATTTAAAATGGGTGGCTGACAAATTATGAACTGGATTGGTATAACTGTACAGGACTTGTGAACTGCAGGATATAAATAAAAGGGCAAGTAAAGCTCTGTATGTCCAACAATGATATCTTATGTACGTTTATTCTGAGTGGCTGCAGCAGTGTGAGCTGGTACCAGCTAGTGCTATAATGCTGCATATTAGGTAGCTGAGTATTACATGAAAGGGTCAATAAAAGTTTGAATACAGTACTGGACAGCAGGTAGCTCTTGAGAAAGCAGTGGGACCCAAGAGCAATGAAGTCACTGCAGCCACACATGTCCCCCATTGTCTTTCTCAAGCTCAAGCAAACCATCTTGTCAATGCTTCCTCTGTTTCCTTTTGGAGGGCAGTAGTTGGACTCCTTCAGAGGGGAGGAACTATCATAAAGGCAAAATGATGACAGCACCATGGCCTAAGAATGAACTCAAAGCTAAGGTTTTTGATATTGTAAGGTTCATCCTAGAACATCAAAGAATATCAGACTTGATAAGACAGTAAGTGAAGCAATCATCAGTAGAGAAAACAGCTCTGTGAAAAGAAACAGTTAGAAGAGAYTGCAAGAGTTAAGGGGCTGCCTGTGAATGACTGTAAGTAGTGAAAGGAGCCATGAACAAAAAAGAAGGCAGCAAGTAATCTTGACTGATGTATCTGTATGACATATTTGCCTGAAGGACATCCACACTGACAGATTCATAATGACATATAAGACAAAACAATCTCTATCCCCAATGCATGACTCTTCCCTGAATGTTGGACATTACAGAACAATGATGTTTATTATTTTGATTAACAGTGGAAAATAGAAATACTTATTTTACATGTTTTAAAAAGTGGAAATAAAAAACATCAGAAGAGGTGATTGATTAATATCAGCATGATTGATTAAGTGGATGGGACTAAGAAGATGGGACTAAGGTCTTGCATTACAAAATAACGTATTTTTAGATAAGCATTAAACTGGATAAAAAGTTTAAAGATAGATGAGGAAATATGGTTTAAAAAATCTTTAATGTATTTTCAAAACACAAAATAAGGAAGAGGAAATGACTCAGGGTGTTTATAAGGATAACGAGGAATAAGATAACGATTATAATTTATTTGGTCCTTAAATACCTGCAGAACACCTTTCAGAGTATGGAAAGACAGAAAGGATGAAAGACTAGGAAAAGTCATAGTGATTATCAAGTACTCAAAGTAGCTCATATCTGGTGAGACAACTCATTTAACTTGAATACTAACATATGCACAGGAAGCCTGGATTCAAGAGGACCAGAAAGTCCATGATCAGATTCTACAGCCCAAGGATTCCCAAGATACTGCTCTAACCCTGAGGTGAGTAAGACACATTCCATTGCATGTAGGATTTTCTTTCAGACCCCAGCAGGAATTAGATTTAATAGGACTCCTCCAAAATAAGGCCCTGGAAAAGATTTACTCCATCTCACCACTTAAATCCCAGCTTTTTCTTCTTTATGTACATACTACCACTTTTGCCCTTTATTTTCATTGCTTTTATTTTATTTTTCAGAGATTAAGTTTTACAGAAACTAAAATAAAGACTTGCAAGGCAAGATCCTCAAACTAGGACAATCTGATAAAAGCTCCAACTTTTGGCAATATCTGGATAGCTACAGATGTGACCTTCAATCTGAAACAGATTCAGATAAACTATGGCAAATATCATTATAACCGTATATAAAACCTAAATACTGAAACAGAATATATTTGGGTACATTTCTTCACATATTTTCAGGGGGAAAAAATGCCTCTCATTTTTAAAGTTTCTATATGTGGATGTGGACTGAATTATTAAATACACTGTTTCTTCAAACTGAGTTTCCTATAATACAATGAAGTAAACAGGTGTTTTCTCATTATTCCAGAGAGAAAAATAAGTACAAAAAGGACTTCAGAAAATTCCACCGAAAATAGGGGTTATATAAAGACACTTTTTTATAATATCCATATAACCTAATTTATGAAACTGACTTTTATAAGACTATTCAGCCTCTCTCCGGATGTAGCCATACTCCAGAGTAGTCATTCTTAGATGCAGATATACTCCCAGAATACCATAAAACATCTTCACTATATGTGTTTATCACTTAAAACATAGGTCACATTCTTAGTTTGGACACCAAACAGTACTGTCAAAGTATAAGTGGTAGAACAGACAAAATGCTCCACACCAATTATACCTCTCAGGATCATAGTAAGCACCCTCAGAATAGGTACGCACATCTTACGGGAGCGAAGTAATCTGATTGCATCTTCACAAAATAGAGGATACATTGTGTGATCCTTGCTGCCAAAACATAAAGGGTGAACACAATGAAAAGCAACACAAAGATGAAATGAGGACAAACACGAAAAGCAGGAAATTCAACAACAGAACTGGAACAGAACTCAWCTGGAACATTGGTGAATTTAGCAAAATTACTTAGGAAAAATTAAGGAATATTAACCTGCAGCTGAGGCTATGAGAGAAGTATCACACTTCAGACTTATCTGTTGTAACCTCTAACACAATCATACATGTATTACATTCTGAATATGAAAATTAGAGTATCAGTAGTTGTGTTGGTTGATTTAAATAATTTTCTTTACTGCATCTTTAAGATACCGGAATGATATAAAGATAGCATCATTCTCCTTCACCACCAATTACAGATTTTTGGCAGTGAAAAAAAAAAGCAAAAAGTTAAGAATTACCCAATGATCGTCTACACGCTCTATTAAGAATACTAACGCAGATATTAATTCAATACTTCTAGGTTTTCTACCACTATCCACAAACTGACAGAGAGAGAAGTGGACATGAACGTACATACAGGTACATGCATTATCCACACAGCGTCACACAGTGGAGAATATGTACCTGGCATCTCTGTGATGGTGATCTGCAGACTGAGTATACCGGGAACGAGGTAGAGTAACATAATGACTGAGTACATGGCAGAAAGAAAAATACAAATATGAGACAGTATGATGGAGAAGGAATACATATCACAAAACAGAAACATAAAGATCTGAGAATACAGGGGCTACATAAGCACTATGTAGAGCACTGAAATGATTAACAAAATTATAAATCTGATACAGAGTTCTAAAGATAAAATTACCTAAGGAATTCACACATTTATACTGAAAAGCCAACAAGAGACTTTGGATCAAGCAGATAGTTAAAATTTGGGACCTTTTAAGTTATTTCAGTTAGGATGAAGAAGGTATAAATTTCTGGCTGAACAGAATCTCAAGAAGTCATATTGCCTGTTCCCTTGCTTGAAGGCCATGATAACTTCAATACCAATAATATCTTTGGCCAAGGTTTACCTAGTCTGTCTGAAAGGCTACTAGCATTGGGAATTCTGCAATATCTCCACATAGCTTGTTCCAGAGCTTACTGTTCCTGAGGGTGTTTTCCTAATATCTATCCTAACAGCCATTTGCTGTGAATTAAACCAACTAATTCTTGTTTTATCTCTGGAGGACACAGCTAATAACCAAGTATCACCTGCTTTCTAACAAGCTTACATATAGTTAAAGGCTATTACCATGTCTTTACTGAGGTTTCCCTTTTCTACAGTAAACAGTTCTTTCAACCTTCAGCCAGAGGTCAGTGGTGTTCAAATGAAGTCCTGCAGACTTTTAGTTCCATAGCAATTTATTTGTTCATTTATTTGAGGGGAAAGGGGTAGTTCCTGCAGAATGGAAAATACATTTTCTGACCAACCCTAATTTTTATGTAATGAACCATCATGGACATATCCACCTGTAGTTTTGTAAAAGTAATAAGCAGAGAACTAAACAATTTAGGAATTGAATATTTCACTGCACATTACAGTATACCCAAAGCTTGACCATATTTAGAAGTGACACGTTATTCAGATAACAGATGAATTTAGAGGAAAGCCCCATTATTATTTAAATAACATGAATCTATGTAACAGCTGCAATACAATATGACAGAAAAGAAATGCACACATTTCAAAATAATGAAAACAAAGTATTTACCTTTTGTTTGTATTTTGAGAAAACCTGTCAACATTTTTGTAATTTGTTATATATTGCTTTATATTTGTCATTGTACTAGGAATTCTTCAAATTATCAATGCTTATTTGAAAAAGGGAATAATGTTATTTCTCTTTCAGTATAAATATATGCACACAGTACAGGAAAAAACAGTTTTGAAAATAGTGTTTCACTTCCAAATTACAAGAAATTATAACACAGCAAAAAAGAGTTCCTGGTCTACAGGTCCTCTGAAGTTGGGGTATTTTAAAGTAATGTCCAATAACAAATGCCCACATTAGAAGTGTAATCCAATTTTGTAATAAACATGGAAAACCCCACAATTCTTCTATGCTTTTACTTCTCATTTGTTAAATTTTTTTACAATTAATGATTTTCTAATAATCAGACACACCTTTACATGTAGCTATATTGCTTGTACATATTATCTTTGCCTCTTCGCACATGGATACAATATATCACTAGCCACATGTAAGTATTCTTTATAAGCATATTATATTAATCATATGTAGGACAAGAGATTTTTGTGCTCGCTTTCCAAAGACATGCCAAAGCACAGTCATCACTATAAAAAGCTCTTAACTAAAGTCCCTGATTATGCAATTTATACTTTGCAGACAGATTGTTACCACAATGAGGAAGCCTACATAATTCAGGAGGCCTCAATTTGGCACAGCACATTGAAAATTGGAGGATGAGACCCTACGAAGAACTTAACAATTAAGAAAACAATGGTAGAGCTTCATTGTAGGCTGCAAATAGCATTAGGATCTTTGAACTAGTGCACAGACTTGAGTATCAAAAGCAGTCTCCCCATAACAGCCTGGCATTCAACATGCTGCCAAGAAGCATTAAAAGCTAATTCCATAATGTTCTTAAAATTTGTTTTAGAATACAAGCACACCCACAGGAAGAACAATCAAATAAAAATGTAGGCGTCTACCCCATGGCAACTACCATATGCGCGGTTATGGCAAAGAACTGCATACCAGCCCATTTCCACCACTCTATTTACAAGCTATGTCCATGTGAATATGTCTTTAAATGATTGAGCTGAAACTCTGGAATTAAATACCACAATATTGTTGCAAATATTACATTAGTATTAATTACTAATTAAGACCTTCCAGCTGGTAGATGACATTTTAAGATTAACAGTTCACTTTTATTTCCTCCTTTATCTTCTCAGTGAACTGCTGACAAGTTTTCTTGAAGGTCTTTCAAAAATGGAAGGCAACAAATAAATATAATATATTCCAATAGTTTTCAAAGGGCAAGGCTTCAGAAAAAAATAGKATCTCAAACAGTGTTGCAGAACATGAATTTAATGGCAATGCAATTGCTATTTGCAAGTAGCTTAACTCACTGTCTGTAGGAAGGAACACCCATGACTGTTCCACTCACTTATTTACATGTGAACAAAACATCATCAGGTAATGCTCTGCTTATGGTTTGAGTCCTGATTACTTTTCAAATCCCCACGAAACTATTCTGAGTGCCAGAACTCTGGTATTAAGTTTTGTCCTAAAACTTCTAGAGACTCAGAGCTCTAGAGCTCCTATCAAGTTTACTTTTTCATTGAATTGCCTTTTTCATGGGAACATAAGGTAGTTTAAGCATTTTTTTACATTCAGAAATCCATAATCGGTGTAAGCTGGCATTTAGATCCAGCCACATACACGATCTGACTTTGACAGTCAGGTTTGAAATACGCTTTCTCACCACACAGAATTCTGCTTGCCTGTACAGAGAACTCAGGTAGCCTTATCTTATACTTCACCTTTCTCTCTGGCATTCCTGGCTATTTATACTTTTCCCTATTCTTTAGAGTCCATGTAATTCATGCTATCTACCTCACAATAGAGAATAACTCTTTATAAAATGTTCTTACAAGTGCAACATAAGATATGAGAATACTATGTCTGAAGTCATTAACGAGAAAAACTAGTTCTACACATATATTAATTCAGTAACTTCTTAGAGTACAAGGCATTCATCACAGATCAAGAAAATATAACCTAAGAATCCCTGTGCATTTTCACAATATCTCTAACTATAATAATAAAAATACAGATACTAGTCATATAAATATCTCTCTCTCTTTCTCTGGAAACTGAGTGATTTCCATAAATTATGCATGCTTAGTAAAAAAGAAAGGAAGGCTGCATGCCATATCTTGATGGAGGAGAGAATGACGGACATCATCTAAATCAAAACATGATGGTATGCACCTCAGGAGGCAGCATATTGTTCAGTGCTTTATATATTACAACATGCACACCAAAAGGGTTAAATGTCCTCTATCTTCTGAGCACACCCTGCTATTTGTTTCATTATTATTCTTTATATATTAAGTTTAAAATAATTTCTTTGTATTTAAAAATATGTTAACAACAACAACAACAAAACACAACACCAAAATGACTAACACTTACCTAATTCTCACTGTCCAAAATTGAGATGTGCAAAACTTCCATTTGGCTAACGCCTAGTCTAGAACACTTAAAATCACAATGTAATTGGTTGCTGCCATTAGGCTTTGCATTGTCTAAATGCAGAACAACTTCAGAAATGTTCCAGAAGTGCACTCAGACTAAACACATCTGTTGAATTGTTCATGAAAACCACAATCTCACAAGCATATGTAGGTGGGAATGCATGGAATATCATGAAGACATCAATACATTTTAGATATAGCAGATTTTTAAAGAGACAAAAGAACTCCAAGATACTTTTCTTTGGCAACCTTCACTGAGGCTTTTAGCCTTTTACCTCACATTTCTTATTTGCTGCAGTACAATAGCCAAAGGCAGAACTACATCAATTGACAGAAGGGCAAAATGAAAATATCAGTTTGCATCCTCACAGATTTCTGAAAGATTACAGATCTTGCTACAGATAGCATAGAGAGGACATCTGCAGCAGCAAGTCATTTCACTTATATTCGAATAATGAAATTAGTCTGACGAGACAATGTTATAGCTTTCGCAAATATGATCATKAATGTAAACACACACACATACTCTCACACACACAGATGTCATGTGAAAATAAATTTCCATTATTCTGACAAGAACATTCCAGGCATGTAGACAAACATGATAATTTTCATTTTTCAAAGTAAACAGAAAATGATGCCTTAAAATGTTCTGATATCACTCACCAATTTGCCCATTTCCTTACACCTTCATAAAAATTCAAAGAACCAGCAGGGTAACAGAACAGAGCTCAATGATTTAGTGACCAATTAGATTGCCTAATTCCAAGTGTTTAATTTCCAGGGGCTGGATAGATCTGCCAGAATAGTCTCACAAGCACACAAGAAAATTTGCATACATACACACAGTGCCTCACTGTACAATCCATTGCATAACTTTCTGTTCTTAGTGTGCAAGGGGAGCTGAACTTGCTCTTCCCAGCTTGGGATATTTTACTCAACAGTAAAGATGAGGCATTAGAAAATAACCATTCTCTTTCAATTTCTATTCTCTGTGACCAGGTCTCACATTTCAATTAGTATTCCATCCTCTGTATTAGATGGAAAGATGATTCCAAAATATTTTTGTGTAAAGGATGAATGAGTGGAGTACTATCATGTTCTGATAATCTTGTGCTTATGGAAGCAGCCATAAATAATTTTGAATGCAAGACAAGACTCTCTGTTCCAAAACTAGAGCTTGAACCAGTCAAACCTGGCTGAAAGAAAAGGAGAAAGGAACAGCTGGCTCTTTGGGCTGGTTTACTATGAAATTTAAAAAAAAAGAGCCATTGAAGGTAGGAGGAGGGAGAAGAGAGGGGTCTGGCCTATGAAATTTAGGGAAAGCACTATAGCAAGGAATCAAGTAAGAAAGTGGGCCTGGGATCAAGTTAGGATTGCAAAACCAAGTCCGGAGGGTTCAAGGGAAAGAGGCTGGAACTACTAAAGTGATCGGGCCTTTAAGGAAAAGGTGTGCGACACTTCCTACTAGCAGCTTACTCACTCTGCAGATGTTAACTGCTACAGTCAGTTACTTTTTCCGGACAGCTGAGGCCTATGATATGGTTGTAAAAGTTTTGGTTCTCCAATGAGCAAAGTGGCAGTTAATGTGCTGTTTGGAGGAATGTTTTTCACATTGCTTTATAAGCACCTGAGAAATTACACCTAAAAAACTGCATTAATAAAATGTGAAGTCAAGCACACAACCCTAGAAAATGACAAATGCCATCCATGAATAAAACATTGGTTACATAATTTTCCCTGCTGCATTCTGTACAAAAGATAAACAGAATGGTTTTATTTGATAGTTTAGTCTTTTTAAAGCAGAGAATGAGTTTTCTTTAAGTAAAAACATGAATAGCTTTTCCACCCCATAATGATATGGATGCTTGCTGTCACACAAATTGTACAGAAATTCCTGCTCAGCTCCTCAGGCAGATTAATTCCTAGACATATTCCAGTTCATTGCAACTGACCACTAGGAGAATTTAGCTGCGAAACAACAGCAATTATCAGCAGAAAATCTGTGAACTGACACTCATTGTTTGATCAGATTGAGATGATTTGCTATGAGAAAATCAATATCACAATATCGCAACGCTCTCCCTCATACATTTTAAGTCCTTGCTCCTAAGGACACAGCACTAAAACTTTTTAACAGAATGACTGCATTATTTTTAATATGGGCATTCTGTATGTGTATTTTCTTCCAAGAAATGTATTAATGACTTTTCATTGTTTTTTTTTAATTCATCTTGAAGGCTGTGTATCCCAAGTCCTTCAGATGTAGCTGCATTTGCAAGAACCCACTGCCTCTTTTTTCTAATTTGCTGGGTATTGTAGAAGTAAAGGAACAATAAAATAACACACCAATCATAAAACATACAACTAAAAATTGAAAATACCATCTCAGAACTTCCACATAAAGCATCAGCTACCCTTTTTACTCTGCAATATCTGTATCTCTGTGATATACATTAAAATTATTAGCTACATTATAAATGATTAACTGAAATGTTACCCTGCTTTTTCTCACTTGTCTCCCTGTAAGTCCCTACTACAGGTACATACAGAATTTCTTATATTTCTTATTCCATGCCACTGCAGGGCCATTTGAGAGAAGCATTCTCTGAATGCAGTGGCCACTATACATGTGCTAATTTTACCATGAGTAATTTCTTGCCTCAGGGAGAACACATCTTGGATAAAGAATACAGTGAGATTAATGCTTGCTTAATAATATCTAATTTGGTTAGAGCACTATTTCCTGTACGGTTGAGTATAATTCCTTATAACTGTCTTGGTGTTCCTCATGAACTATTGATATATCACTCGGAACGTAATACATAGACAGATTTTTGGCAAATGTCTTGTTTTTAGACTTATGCTAGGATTTTCACGTTATTCCTCTAATCCACCTGATTATATCTATAGCTTAAATATAAAATTCTGAGATCAAATCTGGCTGTTTCCAACATTTTTTCAATAGTTTGATTAATTTGTTTTGGTTTCTGAAATGAGGTAATAGTCTGCTTTAGAGACCTTATTAAAAACATGTCTAGCTAAAGTTTACAAGGTTACCTTGTTCGCAGAGGTAAGGGACTTTACAGTACTTGGGAATATAGAAGGTCATAAGCATTCACATTTTTTTCCATGGGAAGTTTAAGTTATTCCATAAAAGTGTCAGTACTTGCAAAAAAAACCTCCTCATATTTTGACTGAAATGCACCAGTACATCTATATTAAATATACAGGTAACAAAGTAACTTAAACAATTTCACACTTGGAGTTACCAGTATACAATACAACTCTGACCTTTTTGATAATACAGGAACAGAGATAAATTTTGACTGTAGTTTTGCCCTACCAACAAAAAACAGTGTATGAAATGATACAAAATTTGACATATTTAAAGGCCTGGTGTTAGAAATTAAAATTACCTCCAATGATATTTAAAAATGTATGTCTGGCTGCTTTTTTAATATTTTGAATTTTATTTCTAACTACATACTCAGTTTTGAGGGAATGTTTACCTTGCCATTAGACTTGAGGTCATTAGAGGTTCCTGTGTGTGGCTCCAGCTAACTCCTTAATGCCATATGTTAGACAACTCTACACTACCATCTATAAAATTGAGGAAAGAATGTTCACACTCATATTCTCAGTCACTTTCTAACATAGTACTTGAGCATGTCTACAAGAATATACTTTTGCAAAGTCCCTTCTTTGCAAGCAGCTCCAAGAGATGAACACACCATGAAATGAACAATAAACCCTCAGAGCAGCGGAGAAGCAAAGTATGTTGGTTTTTTTTTCACAAAGGCAAACGTGGGACAAAATAGGGATGACCAGTAGAAAGATTATAAACCTATATAAAAGTTCAGAGTTTTTCCACTTCTCCACGTTGCCTGCAGTTCAGGCAGTATTCAGAATTTAATAGTATTAAAGTGTTATTTTAGGGATTTCTTAGTGTATGGACCAACATTTTTTATTATGTAACA
Source organism: Apteryx rowi (assembly GCF_003343035.1). Lineage (NCBI taxonomy): Eukaryota > Metazoa > Chordata > Aves > Apterygiformes > Apterygidae > Apteryx > Apteryx rowi. The sequence goes on from NW_020450777.1 coordinate 323,405, forward strand.
CAGAGAGCATCAGACAAATATTCAGTAAAATAATCTGAAGTCTAATAATCCTTCTGTTCATAAACCTATACTGTCAAGCCAACAAGGAATATAAACCATGAAAAAAGTTTGGAACTACCCTTTTTCCTATTCTCTTGAGCGTTGCCTAGAACCAATATGCTTCAGAGACTGTGTGTTACAAAGAGGCATAATTAGTCAAAAATCTGATTACACAGCGAGCCACTCACCATGCATGCACAGGAAGACTCCTGTATGTGTTTTGGAAAATATAGATGACAAACCTGCTTTCAGAGATTCAGAACACACCTAACAAGCAAATATCTACTCATCAAGAATTGTCACATGAAAATTCAAAAATTCCATCACCAACAACTTTCTAACATTGTTTTTCTGACATGTTCTAAAAAAATTGATTCTCTTTCTCTAACCCAAGCCAGTGCAGCAGAGGAGATTTGCTTGAAGTGGATGAGGAAAGATTGCAGTGCTGACTTCAGACCGCCTTTTACTGCTATGCATGTATCCGGGACGTAGCAAGMAAATGCAGCAAACAGTGAAAAAACACAACAGCATTCCAGAAGGCATATAGAGACTCTAAGGATAAGCTTAGATCCTAGTTCAAGGGTGACTGGTCTAAATAGCAACATATTTTCCCAACAGTATTCTGTTTTTTTTCTTTTAAGGAAATGGCTTAGAATCCTTAAGTTATTACCTTCTGTATGAAAATCAACTAACCCCATCAGCCAACTAAATAGCATTTTCTTTTTCATAACATAGATAGAAATATCAAATAGTTTAGAATAAAAATGAGGTTCATGTATCCTTTACTTATACCTTTAATGAATACAGTTAACATTCTAGATGATAAATATTTGATTGCTTTTCAGCATTTTAATTTTTTTTACCCATTTGGACTTTTTTGGCTAAAAGTTCCACTGAAGATCACTTGAACAGAAATGCATATATTTTTTGTTTTGATACTCTTTTTTCTATCTTCTCTTATTATAAAAATGAATTAGAAATATGTTTTTTTCTGAAGATTTTTGTCCTACATTCCTTACAATTATTAAGCATCATGTTAATATTCTTTCAAGACATATTCATCCTTTCTGTTCAATATAGCTAGTAAAAAAACCCACTGATTTCTTAAATTCTTCTTTGCATTACAGTTAGCAACTGCAATTATTTGCTCTGATGTCACTTGAGGAATAATCTGTAAGTATTAGCTTCAAGTACTATTCATGCAGCACTACATAAGATCAAAAAATATACCTGTATTACTACTTGCTATATGCAGTTAAGAAATGGGACAATATCTAGCAATCATGCCTCTCTGATTATGAGTAGGTTTTCAACTTGATGTATAGGACGGGCAGACATATTTCAAAATTAAAGGTATCAAATGCTTTTTCTTTTAATTTTATGACCTAAAGACAATGAGGTGGTAAAGACCTTTTCAATATTTGTTTTTAACTGTACAAAGGCACTACTTCGGTTAATTCAGGAAAATTAACTACATTAGCCAACCAGAGCCTGTAATTCCTCTTCTATGTCATTAAAATTCATACAGGTTGCCACAGCTCTGCTCACTCTTTAGGAAGTTCCATTAAACAAAACGTTAGTCACGGTGAGATGGGCCTCAAAACACAATGACCCCAATTTTATTCTAACAGACATTCCCATAGCAGATGATTTTATCACCAAATGGCTCATAAAGTTGAGAAAAGACACAGTGCTGGAATATACTTCTGTTATGTCTGTTAATTTCACTGTATCCAATGGGAGTATTATGTTAATATTGAGCTTAAATTATAAATCTTTACGCTTTACTCAGCCACAAAAATGATCAACTAAGTCTACTGCTACATTTTTAAAAATATTCAGCCCTTGAAGAATTTATTAGTAAAGTACATAAAACATTTTTTATAAAAAAAGGACAGCTAACCTATTTGCCTTTTATATAGCACAATTTCTCATAGATTTTTCAGTTTCCCTCTTACCAAAGATAAACTAAGTTGTCAGTGTGTCAGCCTTTTGTGCACTGTATATTTTTTAATATATCATATAACCAATGGATAAATCAGTAGGGAAATTATCATCTGTGGGATTAGGTAAGTACTTTTGTTGTTTACTTCAGTGAGCTACGACACTGAAATAACTCATGTTGATGAGCGTAAGCTACAGCTGTTCTTAATTCCAGTCAGATATTTACCTCTCTCTGTCCGGGGAGTAGTGGTCATCTATTACACGGTGTCTATCCATTCGGTTGAGGGTATTGTAATGTGCAGGGGTAGATCGAGTCCCTCGGAGTCCCTGATCCACATTCCGACTAGAGGTAAAAGACATCAGATTCTGAGTTCTGAGCGCACCTGGACATTTCACTGGTTTGTATAGAAAGTTGTTAGTAAAAATGACAGCGATGAGATATTTTAGTTGACCTGTCTTTTGTATACTTGTATTCTGACATAACTTTAAATCTCAAGGTAAAAAACTTTTCTCATTTTTTTCTCCTACTGGAAAGGGCAACAACACAATATGTGGGATATTGGGGGGGGGGGAGATGGTGTTCAAATTTCAATATTTTATTTAAATGGTTAATTTTCATCAAAATTTGATTATTCTTTCCAGACTAGCACCTTCAAGGTGTAAGGAATTTTCCAGGAGCCACCGAGTTTGGCTCTACTAGAAACGTGCAAGCTGTAGTGAGGCACAGTGAGGACTACTGACTGTCAAGGGAGAGTGCGGCCTGCTGAACACACTGTCATCTGAATCAAACAGCAGGTATTTGTTTTGCCATGAAAAGGTTATTCTCTAATCTCACTAGCACAGCACCTGAAAAAGACAGCATTTTTTAATTAAATGCTTTTCTATTCCAATAGCCATAGTAAGTGGTACACTTAGTGTAGCTGGGGTTCAAGAGCACCAATCACCCTGTCAGCTTAGTCCAATCTGAGACCAAGGCTTTGCCCACAGAATGTTTTGCTCAATTTAACCATTAATGCCTACTGATATCCACTGACCTCGCTTCTGCTGCTCTGCAAAACAAATCCACAGCAACGGGAAGATAGGAAGACAACAGTTAACTGTTACAATTATCAGATAAACAAAATAGGATAGTTTTGTAGGGATTTGAAAATAAGAGGGTTTGCATGCTTCCCTCCACAGAAATTCAGAAGTTAAACCTATAAATTCTTCTGCCTTCTATTCTTTCCTGCAGTCTTCCCTAAATGCGGGCCTCCTTACACCTTTACTCTGTTCGTGCTCCTGTGTCATTCCCTGTCACTGTCTGCCATTTTGATACCATCAGCATCCTCTGCCAGTCACCAGTCCCTGACCAGTGTTATGACCTATACGTGTATCCTGCGCGGCTGCCGCCACGCTGTTGATTATTTCTGCGTGGAAGTCCTATGATGATGTTGTACCACACACATAATTTCACCTCCAGTTCTATTACCTTTCTAATAAAGCAATCGTATTTCTCCACTCACTCCGGCTCTCATGACTGTAACACCAGCTATCTATCACTTCAGATTGAGTTATATTTACCAATATAATATATATTGGTAAACAAAGCCTGGGAAAACTTACTTCTTGAGAAAAATCTACTGTTTGATAATCCTGGCCAGATGGTGAGKAGCTAGTAAACTTTGTATTTGCCATTTTTTATATTTTTTATTTAAAAGTTGGTATAATTCTTCTTATACTCCACAGCTGTCTAGCCCATAGCTTCTTCTGTACATGCTTTCACCAGCTTTTTCATACCATTTTTTATACCATTGCCCTCTTTTTCATGCGTGTTTGCACCCTAAAATGGATACTGATCAGCCGCCTACACTGTTCTTTGCTGATTTGTCTACTTTCGTCAACAACCAACTCTCATTCTTCCTTTCTCAATTCTAGTCTCTGTCTAACTCTTGTCCTCAGTCTCTCTTTTCTTTCAGGTTCTTTCTGCCACAGTCCATGCACACTCTGGCCTTTTCTGTTAATTAAATATAAATAAATACATCAACATCTTTGACATAACTCCCTAACAGAGAAAGAAAAAGAGAAAGTCCCTCTTCTTCCTCACCTTCATTTTAAAGTGCACTCTGTTTTAAGTACTCACTTTCTAATTTAAATCCAACCCCTTTTCTTCTTTTGTTTTGTTGGAGTCATCCCAGGTGATGCATTCACTYAAGCTTAAGGTTGTATTTGAAAATTATCAACCATTCTGTAATCACTGGGCTTTCCTGAGCCTGTCCTCTCCAGGGTCTTTATCTCACAGTGTTTTAGCATTTCATTTGCTGGGTTTTATTTTCTTCCTCTCTTTCAGTGGACCATCACATTTCCAGCTCCTTTTTTCATGTTGCAATCCCAGCTCTGGGCAATGTTAGTGACAAACTCAGCTTTAAATTTCATCTTTGTGCTGATAACCCTATCTCCCTCCCACACAAAACAGAACTTCACTTACTTTTCCTACTGATGCTGACAGATGTCCAGCCATCAACTGCAACTGAACATGGCCAACATTGAACTTCTCATCGTTCTCCCTGGGGCCTTCTTCTCATTCCATTATTTTATAACAGCAGACAAGAAAATTACCTACTTTGTTTTTTTCTGTTTATAGTGTTAGCTTTATTTTTTACTCTGCCCTTCTTAAGTCTCTGCCCTGACTTAAATACCTAAGTTTTCTAAATGCTGTCATTTTTTTGCAAAACTTCTCCCACATCTGACCTTTGCTCTGCCCGCACAATCAAAACTCCTGAGCAAACTTTCATTATTAGTATCTTCCTGTTTCTAGTCTTAGTATGGAAAAGCTCAGTATCAACCTGTCCACTCAAATTGTTTTCAATAGGATTGTGTTCCTGCCTTACTGTTCTAAATAAATCATTCTTTCTTAAGTCTCTGCATTGTACCAGATCCTGACTTCTTGCTGCTGTTTAAAGTCCTACACAACTGTATTTGTTTCACTCCAAACAAAGCGTTATTACTATTTCAGTTCTGTTCCACTCTGTTAAGGTTGCCTTTGTTAGCCAGATTTACTAATAACCAGAAAAAGACATTTACACTTTCTCCAATGAAACTTGTTACCTAAGGGAAGTTCCTTTCACATTATATATCATCACTCCTTTGGAACCTACTCGTAGCTGACAGAATTTGCATGGAGTAAAGCAACCAGATAACAAGTAGACAAGTGAAAAGCTGTAATTGCAGCTGATGATGGTACAGAATGACCAGCATCCTACTGGATTTACCACACCATTTCAGCCTATCCACTTTCTGTATTTCACCATCATCCTGTTTTTCAAATGAACAGTCTCAGAAAAAGATAAATGTGATGTTGGTCAGTGCCTAAACTCTGTTCTGATCTACAGAAAAAATAACATAATCCATTGCATATATTAGCTGAAAACATTACAGGAGGCTTTTGCTTCTCTGCTAGAGACTTTTAATCTGTTCTCATCTCCATCAGAGGTAAAACCATGCAACTTAACAGTTACCACATTACTAATATAGGTGTTCAAAGTAAAATTTTCTTGTCAGCTACTATGTAATTTAACTTTGGTCAGTTTTAAGGGCTTTAAGCTGCACGTTTATTAACTAGGTCTAGTGAAAGGACTGAAAGCTCTTGAACCATCTCTGCAAAACTGCTTCTAAGGCATAATAGTAAATTGTGTTTCTATGTCCCAAGAGAGCTCTTGCCTGCAGATGCATCAATAAGTAACTGGGAGATCTCTGGACATTCAGCATGCTTACTGCAGTTAGAACATGTCTATAGCATCACGTATACAACAAACTCAACTAAACGTGCAAATGTGATTAACAATGCTTACAGCTTTGCTGGGGATGGGTGGATTTTCATTAGAATAAGAAAAGATTATGCTCCTTCTTTTTTATGAAGTCTCAAGTTCTAGCAACCAATTCTCCTGGCTCTACAAATCCTCAAAGAAATGATTCAGGGTATGGGAGTGAAATACTAGATAAATAATGCATTTGACTGTGACATTGTGGGAAATAGCCGAAACATTTTTCTCTGTAAGTTCAAAATTATATTTAAAAATTTAGCTTACGACAGACAGAAAGCAAGAAACATTTCATATAGGTAAACACTGGCAAAATTACAAGAAGATGAAAAGGTTTTTTAATGATGTTAGACAAGTGTTAATTACTAGTTTGGTTTAAAGTTCTGCCCAAAATGCACACAGTACAACAAACCACTTTTTTTCTCACATTTATTTCTATGTCTAGTTGAAAAAAACTCCAGGAGATTTAATACAGGTAATTAGTTTAAAATCTGTATAGTAGAAATCAGAACAGGTCTTCTTATCTACTGCTTCTCTAATTACAGTATTTATTTAAATAAAAAAGTAAACAAAAGTAGTTAGTTAAAGCAAAGTTGTATTTACATATTTTTTAGATTTCAAGTAGAAACTTGCAGTTTCTGCCTGTTAGCTGTCTGTGATGATATGGGATAATTTGTGATCCGCATACTTCACTAATGGAAAATGATATCATTTAGTCTGTATCTGCTAGAGGAAATGGTAAGTAAACACATAAGTAAGAGAATATGAAGTCAAGAGAATTTTAAGCTAACAAAAGTAACAGGAAAACAGAACAGAAGAGAATCAAAATGGCTGTAGAAGAAAGGGACATCGGATATGAAATCTTCAGTATTCAGTGGGAATTGTGAACTTTATGGGCAAAGGACATAACTTACTCCATTATTCCAGTGAATTACACCAGCTGAGAACCTAGCCATAGATAATGACAACAAATGCTGGTAGAAAAGCTTCATTCCCCTTATACCCATACTTTTGCTTCTTCTAAAATAAAGTTTCTCCATGTGGGAAATGTCTTAATTCTGAATTAAACAGTATATTCTGTCAATTAGCAGTTATTATCTGAAATGGCCGGCTTATGGAGGAAATGTCCTGTTCTTTGTTTCACAAGATAAATAGTTATCAGAGGTTTTCTAAGATCAGGAGTGGGCAGTTTTCAATACAAAATTATATGTGTGTCAATTTATTCTTGATGCTTTAAAAAGTTTGAAGAAAATGTTAAAAAGTAAACTACTATGGGCAGGAACTATGGCCGTCCTAGAACCCTTATCCTATGCAGACAAGAGGATTGAAAGTGGACACTGACAAACAAATGCTAAGAAAATGAAGAGCCATCACATACCGTAAAACAGAAAACCTTCCAAATAACTCTTGAAAATGAAAATCTGGAGTAAATATTTTTCTTTCTTTAGATTGGAATGTATTCTGATTTTAGATGAAAAATAAGACCAAATAAGGTGTGTCTCTACAAAACATCAACACAGTGTAAGAATAAACATTCTTGGCCTTATGTAATTTCATAGGATATACCTAATTCATTGTCATTTTGGAAGTCAAGTGATTCTCTCCAGTATTTTCACAGGATCAATAGCACTTTAATTTATACACCTGCACAATTAAATAACAATTTACCTTTGTGGAGGAGGGACACTGGGAGACCACGATCTAGTCCGTCCTATACTATCTCCACGGTGAGGGGATCCCGATCGAGAGCAATGATTAGATGACATAACTTGTTCTGGCACTGATAGCGTTGAACTTTGAAGGTCTCTCCCATTATGTCGATAATCTAAAAAGAAATACAAATATTAAATAAAACTATTTTATCTGTAGCAATTATAAATGTGATTGATAGATGGTAGATTTTGATCAAGAATGCCATGTGTTCTTTATGGTACTTATAATAAAAAATATGTATGTAAATATAATTGCTGTTGTTATGTTTAAGTACAGCTTTAGTTCCTACTGTTATACTTCAAATTTATAGAAATTAATTGCCCTGCATGTAACTGGTATTTATAATAATCAAAATATGCATATTTACCACTTATTTGTGGTGAATATGATGCATTAATAGTAGTCATTTAAAACTGATTTTTTCTTAGAATAAATAACATACAAAATTGATTATTGCATTTTGTAATTAAAAGCTGTATTGTAACAATTATTTATAATATGCAATACCATGACACTACACTCAGAAATGTCCAAGATCAAAAACTCATCCAAAATTCAATTAAAAAAATTGGGATAGCAAACTTCTGGATGGTTAAATATACAGTTGGAGTTCAAGAATTTCTATTTCAAAAACAATTATAGCAACAATGACGAGATTTCACTCACAGGTCTGAACTTAAGCAACGTGGTTACTTTGCAAGTATATGAGCTAAGGCTATGCAGACACCTGCTTACATCCTGCAGCTAAGCTTGAATTAGGATAATAGGAAGCATGAAACAGTCTAAGCAAAGTCTCCCCAGATATAATAGTTTAAAAGGCAATCACATACACACTAATTTTAAAGAAGTGTTCACAGATCTTGAGAGAATCAAATTAATATGTATTATTAAGAGATGGTGGAATTTCAGATCATAACCTAATGATAATGCTTTGCAGAAACAAACAGCTCCTGGCAGATATGACCCTTGATATAAACGACTTTTTATTCTGAAGACAATAATCAAGTGATTATAGCAAAGAGTGTTTAGAAATCTCCACATGCCCCTGGAAAATTCTGGCTCATAAAATTATAATTTTGTTCCTTTTAGAATGAGATTCCAAGAGGACTTAGGCTTCTACTCCAGACTGTTCACAGTTCTCTTTCCGGAAAATTTTTGGTATCCACCTAAACAGAACCTAATTAATTCAGTCTATTTCATGGTTCCAAGGATGTCTGATATTTCCAACTAAACTTTGCTATACATTATATTACCTCAGGACCAAGGATGTATAGGAATCACTCTAATTCATGAACTTCCTCCTCCTACATTTATGTGTGAGCTTCTTTATGTGTGTGTGTGTGTGTGTGTGTGTGTGTGTGTGTGTGTACATAAAGGGGAAAAGTACCACACCATCATTACAATCATTTTAAGACAACGATGTTGAGGATCAGATACTCTCTTGTCACTTCAAAGCAAACAAGCAGTGTTACGTGCAGTCTAGATTGATAGCCAGTAATGAACTATAGATATTTATCCCATGTAGAATTATGTATTAAGTAATAAGCACACACACTGATAGAGCATGTAAGGTCCACTGCAACACACAGTTCTAGGTGAAATTGCCAAAGGAGAGGGGGGAGTTTCATCTGTTGTTGAAGCAGGGTGTTGTTCACTCATCAGTCAGGTATAAGATACTGGTCTAACAAAGATATTTGCATCTCCAAAGAACAGAAACAATGGTTATTTTAATTAATGTGAAAGGCCAAAAAATATGTTTGATAAAAAGGGAATACAAGTACAAGACAGTTTTAGGACACTCCTCCCACAAAAGTGAAAAGGGAAATTAGCTGGAAGAAAGGGATTGAGCAGTGATAAAGGCCGATAAGGAAAGGACTATCTTTTTTTATTATTATTTAATCATCATGTAAACAGTTTTTTTTCTTTCCTTTCTTGACCAATGTATCTTATAAATATTTTAGACTCATGTCGTCTATTTCAGGTGKTGTAACTACATGTTTTCATCTGCATTTTATCTTAACCTTGCTTTTCCTAAGTGCCATTTTACTGCAACTAAGGATCAAGGTATTCAACAACCAAATCTGTCCAATTCCACAGATGAGGCACTTTACTCCCTAAGACATCCTCTGGAGTACCCAAACATATATCCCCTCATTTCAGCTGCACAAGCCAAGTGGAGAGCTGGCAGCACAGGTGGCAGCAGTGTTTCTCAGCAACTGAGGGTACACAGCGAAAGTTTCTAGCACGTAAGTAGTAGGACATTGGGGTAGCCTTAAGCCCAGAGCCTCCACAGCATGGGTCACAGCACAAAGAATATAATATAAATACTTACTGCACTAGACAAAAATGACATCTTAATACAAGCACAACCAAGAGTATTCAAGAAATTCAGGCCCTGACATATGGAGAGTTAGTAAAGTACAGAGGGCATCTGTAGCAAAGTTTTTACAGGTCAAAGCCTGGAAATCAATACATTCTGCAATTCTGCAAATCTTCAGTCAAAAGAGAAAGAGCTGAAGTAAAAGCTGGAAGTTCATTACTGTTAAAACCAAAAATACAATAAAACAGTAACATATTTATTACTTAAGTAGCTCCATAAGCTATATGCCCATTTAATACAATAAACAAACCTTATCCTCAATACAAAAATAATGCACGAAGAACTACTGCTTTTTGATAAAACCAGCATTTCTAGAGAACACAGGGAAGAAAATGTGAGAAATTCATCTTAGTTTGCCTGGAAGCTGGAAGAACATGAAATGCCCTGCAGAGCATTGAGAGGCCGAGATACTGAGGCAGGAAATGAGGAGGACAAAGATCAACTTGCAGGTTCCTCTCCTTGGAGAGAGGTTCCTGGTCACCACAGGAAAATTCTACAGGGAAAGAAAGAAGCAACCAGGGAAATACAAGGGACCCATGAGGAGCTTTGTAGCCTGCTATCTGCTACCCCAGGGAATGAAAGAGCTGGGGCAGCTCAGAGAATTAAGACCACAAGTGAGAGTTCTGCAGACCATTTCTGGATAGACTAGAAGTTACTTCCTCTATTCCTTACCATTATTTTTTATATTTTAATAATTTCAATTTATGCTATATATAGCTAAGAGAGCAACCTATGCGTTTCACCAAACTGATTAAATGGCATTTTGAAAAGAATAAGAAATGTATTGAAAGAACTAGCAGTTCTTATGCTATGATATCCTACCATATATTGAAATAAAGCAATACCCAAACCCCATGTGTCCAACAAAAAAGCCAAATCAGAATAATTAAAAATAGCTTGTTTCTTTACAGTCACAACTGGTGACTAATCATAAACAGTATCCTTACAAGGCAAAACATGTCTTTTCAAATTTCAAAGGGAACCACTTATTCTGGTGATGTTTAACATTTTCATTAAAAATCTGAAAAATGGCGTATCAATTACTTTTGCTGATGATATTAATTTAAAAGTATTACAAATAGCAACAAGAAATAAACAAATGTCTAAAGATACTTTGAAAGAGGCAGAAAGGTTTTAACCTCTACAAAACAAGTTGATACATTTGGGGAAAACAGTCAGAAAGAAAGCTATTTCCAGGGAAGCAGAATCCTAAAAGGCATAACGTCGAAAGAAACTTAGTAGTGAAGGTGAATAGGAAGTTAGTATGACTTTATATGCAATGAATTCAACCAAATGCAAATAGGATTTACTGTACAGGTGCAAGACTGAATATTGGCTATTATTAACTTGATAATCCATATCTATATACATAAAAACGCACAGATGGTTCTTAGTATTCTGCATATATTTACTAGCAACATTTGGAGATAAAAATTTAATGAAGAGCAGTAACATGAGCAAATGGCAAAATTCTTAAAAAGGTGTAAAAACCTAACATTTAAATCAGCAGTTCTATACAATACTTGGTACGTACAGACACCAAAGTAGAAGGGCAGTGAGCAGTAGTGTAAGGTATTCTACCTAAATGAACACAGTGAAGGGCAAGGAAATTCAATTAACAAAATGAGAACAAACAAAAAACATCACTGCCTAAAAAAAATCCTAGAAGTGAGTACTAGTAAATCAAAATAATTAAATTCATTAAATCTGCATATATATATATATAAATGAATTTGATACAAAAAGCCTTCTCCAGCTCTAACTTCTGATACTGCAGCTGACCACTTGCACATTATTGTTGCAATAAATCAAAATATATGACTACCTAAATAAATTTTCAAGTATAATCCTGATCAAAAATGTTTTACATTGGAAGCAGATGTGCAATGCTTTCTGATAACTGTAATACCTGTAGTGCCTCCTTTACAACAATTTAAAAAGACAGAAATTATAAATGCTTCTAATAATTTTGCATCAACCCAACTAGTCATGTTAACCTGTGTTCTTAGAAACAGATTAATATTCTCTATGCTTTGTTGCCAGAAAATGAACTTTGCAAGTTTATAACTAATTCGCTCAAAGCAATAACTGCTGAATTTATAAATTCCACTTTGGTCAACATGTGACACACTGGAGAGCAACAGTTTCAGTAATGCTACCCATTAATGTAAGTTAATTTCAGTGTCCTTCAGTGCTGTGGAATTAATGTAGTTTTCTGCTATTATTTCATAGTAAATATTTTTACTAGGTAGGAATTCAAAGCAACACAGCATACAAAATCATACACAATCTCATACTGAAAATAACCATATGGTTATCTATAAATAACCATATCTTTCACAGAATATAACTTTCTGTGAGCATCTGTGTCATTTAATATTTTTATTCAATAAAAATGTCTATTTTATGGAGCTGCAAACCAGAAAATATTAAAATGTATTTGATGTGGCGACAAAGGAGTTTAGGGATAGATCCAGTAATAGTTTTAGGCTCCTTCAGTGTAGTCATTATCATATCAGTATTTTCCAGACAGAACAAAATCTAAACTGTAAAGCAAAGTGTTTAGACTCTACATAAATACATATAAAAATTCAGGTATTTCAGAAAAATGATTCACCAACCTACATGCTGTTAACACAGCCATCTAGATAAAAATCCACCCAAACTAACAAGTTTTGAACTTAGTTGCTAAAACCAAGGATGCAAGGAGGATGCTTCCATCCACCCAGGATCCAAAGCCCTGCATCTTCTCCAGACATAATTTTTCCTAGAGTTCTAGAAAAGAACTGAACAGGGATAAGATGAAAACTGTTCTCCCATTTCCTGGGAAGCTATTCAAACTGAAAGGTTTAAATTGGAGCTGGCTGACTAGTCACTCAGATGTTGCCAGTTCTGGGCACACAGAATCACAGAATGGTTGAGGTTGGAAGGGACCTCTGGAGATCATCTAGTCCAACCCCCCTGCTCAAGCAGGGTCACCTAGAGCACATTGCACAGGATCGCATCCAGGCGCGTTTTGAATATCTCCAGAGAAGGAGACTCCACMACCTCTCKGGGCAACCTGTTCCAGTGCTCTGTCACCCTCACAGTGAAAAAGTTTTTCCTCATCTTCAGATGGAAGCGTCTGTGTTTCAGTTTGTGCCCGTTGCCTTGTGTCCTGTCGCTGGGCACCACTGAAAAGAGTCTGGTTCCATCCTCTCGACACCCTCCCTTCAGATACTTGTACAYGTTRATAAGATCYCCTCTCAGCCTTCTCTTCTCYARGCTAAACAGGCCCAGCTCTCTCAGYCTTTCCTCATAAGAGAAATGCTCCAGTCCCCTAATCATCTTTGTAGCCCTTCGSTGSACTYKCTCCAGTAGTKCCAYRTCYCTCTTGTACTGGGGAGCCCAGAACTGGACGCAGTACTCCAGATGTGGCCTCACCAGGGCTGAGTAGAGGGGGAGGATCACCTCCCTCGACCTGCTGGCAMCACTCTTCCTGATGCACCCCAGGATACCATTGGCCTTCTTGGCCACAAGGGCACATTGCTGCCTCATGCTTAACTTGGTGTCCACCAGCACTCCCTGGTCCTTCTCCGCAGAGCTGCTTTCCAGCAGGTCAGCCCCCAAACACATTCAGAGAAAAAACTACAATCATCTATGAGACTTTCAGGTCCAAAAAGCAAGAACCTAGCAAGTTTTTGATCAGTTTTGAACTTAAGCAAGTCTGTCTAAAGTCAGCTTTGGCACATCAGAAAGTTAGGAATTACAGTATCTGTCTTGCAGGCATTTGGCTCCAGCATATCATAGTTTAACAATTCATTGGTCTTTGAGTCTTTATATTTAACTGAAAAACAAGTTTTCCTTCTTTAAAATAGTGCAGACAAATTTTTCAGAGTATCAGTTTTTAATAAAAAATACTATTGCTACTGTTCTATTTACTGTTTTATTTCTACAAATAAATTCAGATTTCCAAACTTCATTGCCAAGGTCATATTTATTTTACTTTCCGAATCCAATGATCAGAATTCAAAGCGGGAAAGGTGTAATCTTTCTGTATTCCAACATAAAACCGTTGTCTGTGCTTAAAACAATAGAGAYGGTGCATGTCATATGCCCAGCTACTGGGATCCACCTTTATGCCACCTATACACTAATATTCTCTCCAGCTGAAACCAGATGAAAAAGACAGCATCTACTAGAGTGTACCCTGAGACTTCAACTGCTATGGGATTTTATTTCAAAATGTATAATGTATAGAGAAACCAACTTGGTTTCAGTGGGAAAATGGCAGGAATATAAAAAGTACCTAACAACCTGTTTAAGAATGAATTTCATAAGATAAAGCATATTGAGCCTCTGCTGATACTGAAATAATTGACTCAGTTGTCAATAAAGACAAGTGATCTTTCACTTGTTTATTCTTGTGCCTTTCATTGATCTCCTTAAAATTCCAGAGATAAAAGACAAGAAATCTGTGATTACCTTCAGCCACAGGAGATGCAGAGAGAACAGTGGGCCAACTCTTCAGTTACAGAAGTCATAGCAAAGATGCTATGACTTCAAGCTTTAAGAAGATGACAGTAAAACAAAGGTTTTGTGGGAGGCTTAGTAAGGTACTTGGTACCAATCCATACACCTCAAAAGGGGCCAACACTGCAATAAATAGGCTTAGCAATCAGCACTGGAATTCCTATAAACCCCAAACAGACTTTAAAGGTGCTGTCCCTGATTGAATGACCATGGAGTATGAGCTGATGATATTGCTACTCCTCACTTGAAGACTATTTCTCTCTAGCATGGGACTGTCTTCTCTCTCAAGACCGGTGACATTCTAAAAATCATTGTGATTTATTCAATCAAAAAAAGTACAATTTATCTTCCAATCTGAAAAATATCCTGTGTCCTGGAAATAAGGTTAGAGAAGGAAAGTAAAAGTATTTTATTGTGGAAAGAAAATGCAGGMACTAAAAACAGGCCGTAAGTGCAACTTGACTGAGGAGTTGCTACTGAGCAGAGCAGTTAATTATAGCAGCAGTAAAAATAGGCTAACCATTGGAATCTGCTTGCAGCTATAAATATTAAGCCATTATCACAGAATCAAAGGCTCTATAACTACAGCAAGCCTCTTAAATCAATGTACAGAGCACAAAGAACCTGATAATCAGTATAGAGATAATCAGAGATAAACAAATGGGAGCTGTGGACACTTAAAAGGTGGGCATGTGACAAATGTATCTGCAATGCCGCCACCTTCCTCCTTCCATGGAAGGATTTCATCAAAAACTGAGATACACAACAAATAAAGAGGTCCACAACGCACACTAAATACAGCTTCCTCTGAGCTACAGTTTTAACTTTCTCTGTTTTAAGCGAGAGTGTTAACATACTTGATTTAAAGCAGTCATCCACACACTAGGGCTGTTCTGTGCTCATCTTTTTCCATATTCACTAAATACTAACAAATTGTTATCAATTTCCACAGCTTTTAGGCACAAAATTACAGTAAATCACAAACATCCAAATATGATGTCCAAATCAACAGCACTAAAAAAAGCCTAAAAAAAACCAGAAAAGCACCAATGAAACTTTTAATTTAGATCTCTTGCTGCATGACTGACTTGAGAGAAATTCTTTGTATGAAAACTGTTCTAGCTTTCTATTAGAATTGCTGTTCATCACAGACACAATAATTGACTGGTTTCAAACACTGATGCTAAATGGCATTTTCTCCACTTTAACATCTGCACTTGACAGAGGCATCAAGCTTTCTATTTATCAGTTATTTGATTTTTAACACTCACTGTGGTTGGGCTTAGAGCAAGTACTAATTAAAAACAATTATACAATCAAATTGCCAGAAAGGCTTATCATACGAAGATTTCACACATGGACACTTTAGGGACAATCAGTTCAGCTCTTTTATACAAATCTGCTCAGCTTCTATGGGGATTTGAACCTCTAAATGCAGAATCTGGATGTCCTGTGAAAAAGTGCTGACAGTAACAAACCAACTGAATTAAACAAACTGAATATAAAACATCAGAATACTCTTTAAATYGAAGATTCATTATGCATGTTTCATTTCTGCATCAAAATATTATTCTACATATAAAAGAAGAATGAATATATTGAAAGAAAACAGAAACCATTTTAGTCAGAATGAATGTTTACTTGCTGTATAGTAACTCAGTTCTTTAAGAGGTGTTTTTTGTCTCTGTTGCACTGATGGTATGTAGGCACCCATCACACTTGAGACAATTCTTTTCATCATTAGTGCATCTTGGGAATGTCCCCACAAAATAAGAATCCAGAGCCTGATGAGCTGTCCAGTGTTGTCCATACACACAGTATAGCATACAAAGTTTGAAAAAGCACAGTTACTATACAGTAGATGTTTCTTCTTCTTTAAGTAAACATCCATATATATAGTGACTCTGATAGTGACTTGCAAGGCACTGGTGAGACCAGTGCAGATGGGAACAGAAATTCTTCTAAAATAGCAAATATAAGACAAGTCTGCTGCATATTTTATCAGAGCTGGACATCTCTGCAGCAGAACCATCCTGAGTAAATGGTTTTACTGGAGTGGACATAGCTGTCCTGCAGATGTTTAAGACTGGCACATTCCTTAGAGAAACAAAACAAAACTTTCTTCTGTGCTACTGGAATAAGCTATGATCTTTAAAGGAAGGCTACATTATTCAGTATGTCTAACTGGACTGTGTTTAACTGAACATTTTAATGTTGAGACAGCTCATCTTTCAAATCTAACTTCACAGGTTCTGATTAAATTGGGAGTATGCTCCAAATGGCTCAGTTCTACCTACATGAGACCAAAACTCCCAAAGAACACTGTGGATGATCTTTGTCGGTATAATTTTGGAAATATTGAAAGATGTACAGTATAACTTGAAAGTAAATCTAAGATTGTCTTTGGTAGATATTGGAGAAAGTATAAATGACATCCTCTTCTTACATGTGGGAGGCTCTCCCTCCAAAGCTTGGAATTTTCCCATCCTCCTGGCTGACATTAGTGCTACTAATTATTATTGACATTGTTTTCATACAAAGGTAAGTATTCCACCTATGTTGAAATAATCTTTAGATTCTAAAAAAGATTAGGCTGTCTATTCAGGAATCAATGCTCTTAAATCCCTGGTGTCATATGTAGGATATCTGTGATTTGGAGAATAAAAAACTAATATAACTACCAAATTAATTCCTCAGTGGGGTAATTCTTTAGTCCTAGATTGCAATCTAAACAATGTGGAATCTGTATCTCAGACGGAGACATTTGTCACTGTTACGACAAATCTTTTCCATTTACTAAGACATATGTACCAATAGAGTCTTCCCTACTATGGATGAAGTTGTTACAAGTACTTAAGAAATGTTCTTTCTAAACAGGTCAGCCACCTAAGGTATTTGGTAAACTAAATGGCATCTGAATTATGCCATTTATGCAGATGAAGGACTTAGTCATTATTCTGAAGAAGAACATCCACTTACAGAAAGAAGTTTTGAGTGGCTAGATAGATTTCTGACAGGTAGGTACCTAAATTTACTTGGCAATACAATTTATGCTTCATTAAAATTCTAACTCATTAAATTCTATGTCTAATTCTTTAAAATTCCATACAAAATGCATCCCAAATTTCCAGAGCAGAAGCAATAATACTTTGTTTTCTCTTTATCTTTTCGTGGAGTATTAAGGAGTATCACTGTGAATTACGTCTTTTTACAGAGTAATTCTTCCTCAGAAATTCTCATCCCTGTGTTTGTAACTCATCCCAGCCAGGCCTTCTCTCCTGATGAGAAGCGTCTGTTAAGAGAGTCTTTGATGGGAACACAACTTCTTTGCAGCTTTCCATCACTGTTTAGATGCCTCCATCACTCTGTAGATGTTAGAACTGTGACAGAATATGAACTAACATGCTGAGTTCAGATTTACTTAACTTTACTCAAAGAAGAGAATGCCACTGACAATTATTGATAATCTGCAAATGCAACTTGAAATTAGTTGCATCCTTCCTTTCAAATGGGAGTGATACAGCTTATATTTAAAAATATGAAGCCCTTTAAAAAAATTGTATTAATCAAGAGAATTTGGATGTTTGAAGAAAAAGATGTTTTGTCAACTGAGGAAAGGATATTAAACAAATATTGTTGAAAATAATAGCAGTATTGCTAAACTTTACTTTCGATACATTAAAAATAAAAGTACAAGAAAAAGTTTAAATAATCATAATAAAAATTCCTGCATTAAGGACTTTAGGCAAAAAGTTGTAAATAAAATACACATCACTTCTGTTTAAAAGGAATCATAAGGAATAATGTTTATCTTGATCTCAGGGGTCAGTATAAGGACTATTTTAACAATGCTTGCATCTCACTTCAAATTTTTTGGAGCATTTACAAGGTACACAGACACTAAGCTGATTTTTTACTCAAGGAAGAACACACTAAACAATTATTAGAGCAGAGACATGGACATCAGGACATAATAAAACAAAAAGTTGGTGAATGTTTATATTGGTAGTTACTGGGCTTTTGGGGCAATTTGGGGCCATTCAGGGCCAGATGGTTATCTAGAATGAAATCCTTCTCTTTATTTCAGCAGGGACAGAATACATCCATTTTACATACTAACGCTGTAAGATGTCTTTCAATAGGCAGTTGATTTCAAGCAGTAGCCAAAGCATTCATGTGTTCTGTGTCTGCTTTGAACAGCAATCACCAAAAGGATCCAGGTATAAAAATTCAGATCACATCATTGGGGAGTACAGACAGGGCCTTTTGTTTCCTCTGCAGGAAAGGATGCAGCATGGCAGTGAAAGAATTCTTTTGCACAAAAGGAATCCTTAAGTGTTTCAAGAAGTGAAACAAAAATGAATAACTGCTTTTCATTCCTTTTCAAAAACAGAGTAATTTTTGTAAATTCAATAAGAATTTCTTTACTGGTTGTTATTATTTTTTCTAATCTACCAAGCTCTAGACACCTGCTGAGTAAATATCTCATTTGTATTCTCATTTTGCTCCTAAAATACCTTGTAATCTTTTACACAGTGAGAAAAATTTATCACTACAAATGTTTTTCTTCTCAAAGCTGGGAGGCTGCAATCTTTTGCTCTCAAAAGCTCTTCTCCACAGAGATTTGTAATGCAGCTTATGCAGAATTCAGTGCCTTACATTCTTCCAGGATTCATCTGTTCAAACATATCTCAGATTACAAGGGTGTCTCATAAAACGACGTAGTACAGATAAGATATTGGTATTGAACTGAATTTAAAATATTAAGATCTCACTTAGTATTTAAGAATTACTACAAATAGCTGAGACTTTTTATGGTTTTATGATGTCTTGTCAAGAGACGTCCCTGCTTGTTCAAAGAAGTCCAGCTAGGTTACTTGCCTAGTTCAACATACAAAATGATGAAGTACTTGGGAAGATACAGATTTAGAAATCATACTACGTATTTGTTGAACTTGGTTAACCGTAGTGTCCATTCAACTTTGGTACACAGAAAGGAAAAAAAGAAGAACAGTTTTAATTCAATTGTATTTAACAATATGATAATTTAAACTGTGTTTTGTAAACTGTTCAGGAATTTTTCTAAAATCAATATAGAAACATTCTATCACTGTTATTTATAAGCGTATAAGAGCATTCAAAGGAGCAAGTGAGGATGGTAATGTGCTCCAGCACACTACTGCTGATGACAGACAGCATTAGGGCCAAAGGATATTTTTCAGGGCAGCACAGTGACTACTTTAAGCCATTTGAAGGCAATCTAAAAGACAAGGAACTACAAATGTTTCTCCTTCTGCTATCACAGAATCACAGAATCACAGAATGGTTGAGGTTGGAAGGGACCTCTGGAGATCATCTAGCCCAACCCCAACCATCTAGTCCAACCTATCCTGTGCTAACATCAAATCCAATAGAAATGAGATATAATAGAGATTCTGCACTAGTATTTTTAGATTCCAACATGAAATGAATGTATATTGCAGATGAAGAAAGCTACTTTAAAATTGTGACAAAAATCACTTTTACATACTGTTTAAAAGCAYAATATTTCTGTTATAACCCTTTCTGACAGGAGTTATTGGTGTAGAATGCATGCATAGTCAGGAAAAAGCTGCCGAAGTTTTTCAGTTGATTCATCAGTACTTTCTTAAAAGCTTCTGCTGTTGAAAGAAACAACACTTCATTTAATAAACAGAGGTTTATCATTTTTCTAATCATGAGGACGCAAGCCACTAAAAGTGACAGCTTTTGTGTACAATTTTTCCAAGAGATGTTTGAACCTTTGTGGAAAAATTAAAGGAAAGGATACTAAGAAAAATAGACATAAAGATAATTTAAGTGTTTTATCATCAGCAAATTAAATAGGTGGATGAAATTGCCATAGCAGTAAGAAACAGCAACTGCGGATATACTAAAAATAGACGATGACACAAGGAACTAGAGCTTACAAAGTGCTTTCTGTTTCAGCAAATACGTCTAAGACATTTTTACTTATAGATGCACAATAAGAACTGTTTTCAGATCTTCCCTTTCAGATTTCTACCTATCACCAGCTTGTCCAAAGATTAAGTCATTTGACCTCATGGGACCAATACCAGAGAAGCTACATAAAAAGGAGTTGTGGGCAAAGAGATAAATCGCAACTATGATCAGGAACATCCGCAGGCAAGACAGCATCCATCTTTTAATGAACAATGAATAAATGCATAATAAGATCAAGTAAGGTCTATGGATTTTCTTAGGTTTATACATTGTTTTAAATAAAAATAAACAAAAGAAGAACCAAAAGAAAATTATTGCTCCTATTAAAGGATTCTGGACTTCATTTTGCATGTGACCCCTTGTGACTTCATTTTGCATGTGCAATACTTTGAATAAGCAAGAATTTTGTGGAAAGGATCACAGAGTATTTGACAGATGTTAGCAAATATATTTGATGTGATACAGTATTTATATGGCAGAAGGAAAAAGAGCAAAATGAAGTGTCATGTTAAATAAAATCTGAAAATACAAAATGAAAGACCTGGGAAAGTACAAAAGAAAGAAAACGAAGATAGACAAATGGCTGAAGTATTACTCAATGCAGAGAAGGCAAATATTTAAATCAAGACAACACTGTGATGAGTTTGCAAACGAATAGAAGAACTTTAAGAGAAGGATGTGGATGGTAAGTAAGACAATAAAGATAAATCAAAAACAGTAAACATAGTGACAGTAGCACAAAAAAGAAAAGCAAACAATAATTTTTTCAAAACTGAAAGAGCAGCAATCTTTCASACCCCACACAGCCAGCCTGAATTACAATGTAACTAAGGCAGCAGAGTTGTCAGCATAAATCCAAAAGCTAAAAGGTACTAAAGAAACGTGTTTAGGTACATTACGAACTCCGGTAAGGGAAGTAGACTCATTCACAGAACTGTAAAGACTCACAAATTTTATAAGTAGTCGTCAAAACAGGAGTTAAACAATTTATTTCCTGTAAAAGGGTATCTAGTATAAAGCAGATTTTAATGACCACATTTGTAGTCTTCATATAATCACTTAAAAAAATAAATAAAGTAAACAGATAATGAAAATMATTTTTTAAGCAGCACTTTCAAAGGAGCAAGATAGAAAAAAAGGTATTTCAATAATCTAGTAGCACATATGGCCATTCAACATACTGCAACTTAATTTACATTAGGAAAAACAGATGTCATAGGTGTCTGAGAAAAGAAATTTAGAAGTAAATGAGCTATAATCTTTATTTAAAAATCAACCTTCAAAGACAGCATAGGAATAATTTAAGAGGCTAATGTGTTTCAAATATAGCATGAAGCAGATAAAATCACAAAATTGTAAATCCAGCTGTTTTGCAGGAACCCCACTGATGTTTGAACACCTGGTAAAGCTTCTGCAAAAGCTTTTTTAGGGACAATACAAAGATTTCACTTTCAAAATGTCACCATAATAAGTACATTAGACAAATATCCATCAAATTCCCTTTTTTTCCTTTCTTATGAAACTCCAGAGTTGAGTTGGTGCATTTCTAATTAGACTGTCCAACAGGACTAATAAAAGCCCTTCCCTTTGGGAAGACAGGAAATCTGAAAGCCTTACTGATTATTGAGCATATGCCAAAAGCTAACCAACCCTAGACCAAAAGAACAGCAAGTAATAACAAAGGGGCTTCTAAGAATCACAGCCTCTCTGATTCCAGCACTTCGTGCCACACTGGCTACATATCCTTCCTGTCTTTCGACTGCAATAAAATAAACAGGCAGTGGAAATATGAGAATGCACTAAGTTTTCCTAAATATCTCCTCAATTAAGGTATTAATCTGAAAACTGACCCTATTACTGTCTGAAGACAAATGATTTAAGGAAGACAGATTGTTTAGTGGTCTTGCAGCCACAGCTCTCATTTATTTTCTGGTAAAACTACTAAAACCTTAATGTATAGAAAAATTTGAGTAGAGATTAACAGAAATCTGAATGTTTATGCAGAAAAGAGAAAAAATATATTCCTTTGAGATAGAATAACTTTCAGCATGCAGTATCTACAAGGCTAGATTTTTCCTAATATGAACGAGGACAACTTGGGCTTAAAAACACAAGCTTTCTAGATACGGTAAAAGGAGACTTACAACCAATAAACGTGTTAACGATATGAGTTGTCCTGTTTGTACCACAAAGTGTGTTTAATATTGTGTTAGTCAAAAAAGTGCTGGTTGATAAAGTTTACATGCTGATTAACAAAAAAATCCATTCTTCCAGTAAGCACAAGACCTAGGGCAAGGGAACAGCAACATAGGAGGGTCGAAAATTAAATAAAGCATAAGAGATAACTGTGAAATATCTAGAAATACAGAGCTGACCACCTTAGAC
Organism: Apteryx rowi; assembly: GCF_003343035.1. Lineage (NCBI taxonomy): Eukaryota > Metazoa > Chordata > Aves > Apterygiformes > Apterygidae > Apteryx > Apteryx rowi. Next base: position 346,157 of record NW_020450777.1, read on the forward strand.
AACATGGAAATGCATCCAAGCTCAGATTAGTATCAGTTTTTAAGACAGGACTGTGCAAACTCAAGTGAGTAGGTATGACGGTGTGCTCCTTTCCCCCCCACTGATGTGCTCTCTCCCCCTCAACCTGACCTCCCTGTAAACAGCACGTAGGCAGGGGCTAATTGAGCATGCGCCAACTGAGGCCCATCTAGCATGCAAATATGACTATGAGTCAATCATCTCTCCCCCATAAATAGGGGGCAGCCCAGAGCCCCTTGAGCTCTCCTGCATGGCAGCGGGCTGTACTGCAGAACCTCCCCTTGAGCAGGGACGCCTCTCAAGGTGACTCCTCGAGGTTGAGAGATTCCTTACCCGCGACAGATCCTCGGTAAGTGATTAATAGCATGATGAACTTTTGTGAACTTTGCAAAACTTTGCTGAGTTATATCTCTGATTAATTGTGCACATAATCCCGTAGACATAAACCGTTGACCAAGTCTGAGGCTAGGATCGGATCCAGCCGCACCCAGGCTGCTCTCAGAAGGAGTTTAGAAAGCAAGGGGGTCCTTTCCAAATCTCATGACTCAATGCGAGGGTCTCCTTTGCACACACTCCTTTAGACATGAACCATTGACCAAGTCTGGGACTAAGACTGGATCCAGCCACACCTAGGCTCCTCTCGGAGGGAGTTTAGAAAGCAAGGGGGGTCCTTTCTGAACCTTGTGACTCAACAGGAGGCTCTCCGTTGTGCCTGCATCTGACCCTATCCTTCATGCAGTAAATAACTGAGTGAACCTTGCCAGTCGAACCTTGTTAAATCATTCTTACTTACAATTGAACTTTGTTGTTATCTTACCACAATAAACTTAGTGCTGCTTCCCTCTTATGAGTGAAGTGCATCACTCCTTCATGACAGTAGGTAGCTCATTAAAAGTTTGGATTTATTAATAACTGGTTACACCCCACCTTGCAAATATCCACAATTGTCTCTTTCTACCTCCTTTCTTTCTGCAGCCCCAACCCCAGCACTAGCAGAACCCCTCTGGCTCATGTTCCTATGTGTCTCTCCATCMGCATGTGCTATACCCAACTTAAAGCTATACATATGCTGACAGGTGGCTATGTTACAAGAACACATGTTTTGACAGCCCCGCTGACCTCTGCCTTACAGCTGCTGGATAGACCAAGCAGCATATACTGCTCCACATATGCCGAGGAAGACACTCAAATCACTGTATAGGTCCACATTAGGTAAGCCTGACCTAAAGGAAACAGCAGCAGTGTGACACAGGCTGCTCAGAGTGGTTGACAGCCCTCAGGTAAGCAGGAGGCTAAATTAGCCCACATTGAGCCTGTGCTGCCAACCTCACGCTGGTACCAGGGTCCACCAGTATGGGTTTAAAGGTGACATATTTTCTGTTGTAGCCAGGGAAAGCAAATGATTCTCTGATTTTATCAGTTCTGGCCATGATTACAGCATACTCTTTTCTCTTAGAAGAAGAGTAGGAATACTAAATCTTTTACATGACAGCTGTTACTTTAAATACTCATTAAACTTCTAATTTAAATACTTCTTAATAAAAACGGATGATCTGTTAAGACATCTCCTTTCCTCCCTTAAATGTTCAGGTTTCAGATCTTTGGTGGTGCTATTATTTCACAACACAGTTCTCATGGATATATAAAATTGAAATGTCTAAGTCAAAAATTGAAGAATTTGCCTACCATTTAATATAAAAAACACTTTTATGCTATTTTTATCATTATATAAAAGCAACAAGGACATTCATACATTGATTTTTCCCTTTGTTGGTCATTTTTGTGGTTAAACATGCATTATCAATCATATTTATATTGTTTCTGTTAGAAAAACACACATTTAGATTCCATTTCTCTTTCTCAAAAAAATATTCTAAAATTCATAATAACAAATTATAAATAAGAAAGATTTCTACTGAACCCAGAAGAGGAAATTTAGAAAGTAATACCTGAAACAACACCAACTCCATCATCACAGTCATAGTCAGAGACTTCGCTGTCACTGATTCTTTTGGACCCTGCCAAAGAAAAAATCAAAAATGTGTCACTGTTATTCACCTGTAAGTCAAAACTATTCTCAGACAATAATACATAAATAATGGTAAGGACTTCATACTAGACAATGAAGCAGTAATTCATAAGTATAAGGGAATTTACTGTTATATTATTGCAAATATACCAACTATTTTCATCTAAATGCATAATATTATGTATAACGACATGATGAAATACAGCTCTACAACATTTCTTTCATGAAATATTTACATATGTTTTGTGTGCATAATTCCATACAGAAATATACATTATGCTATTCATCTTCCAGGTGTTCGTGTATTATACACACACACACCAAAAATCTGTGAACACCAGAAAAATGAATTACTGTGATCATGTTAAATGGATGTAGTAGTTTCTTTAGCATTATTAGGAACAGGCAGTTCACACACACATGCCCTGCAAAACAAAATCTCTCTGGGATACTTCAGAGGAAACAAGCTATTAAATGCTACTATGGGAGTACACCTGTTAAAATAGCTAGAGCTTAGTTGGCAAAAGCAGTTTCCAAGTGCACAATTAGAGATAAAATGTAGGGCACATAAGACAAATACATGTGTTAGCTTGTGCATGGCTTCATTTTATTTATCTCTGTCCTTGGCATCTTTTAAACAGCAGACAGGATGCATTTGATTGCTGACATCAAGATTAAGCGTCGGTATGTCAACATGTGAATGATAATTATTTATTTACTTGTTTTAGACTGTGAAAATCCCTGGTTTTCAGCAACATGGTATATCTGTTCTAATTCTCTGGCCATCTAAAAATAGGCAACTAGTAACTAGGTAATTTAATCTAATTGTCACCAAACCGTCAATCATGTGCAAGGTTTTTGATGGTTACCATAGGGACAATTTATCATTCTGAAAAACACATAGAAAAATTAGACGTAAAAACTGTGAGTAAACCTAAAGGAGTGCAAGACAAAGCAGGATTAAGGTTCTATCTTGGCGACTGGCACAGAATGATTCCTAGCCTACATTTTGTGGGGACTTTTTTCTTTAAATCCAAGCTATTTGATAAAAATATGAAATTACAAGCAAATGATTAAAATTAGCAGTAGAAAAGACCTAGAAGATGAGGGCAAAAGTGAAAGAAAAGGTTTCATCCTCTTAATGGACTCTCCCAGAATCAGGAAATTTTTAATTTTTAAAAACCAATTAAGTCTGACTTCAAGACAATATTCGATCTGATTATTTTCTTAATTATAGTACTACAGAGGCCTAACAAAAATCTCTCTTGCTTCCCAAAAAAAGAGCATGTACTCCACCTGTGATGCTGTTTCTGCTGTTTTTAGCAGAGAGCCTTCTACTGGTGCAGGGACATACATGCCAGTGAGCAAAAAGGATTAGGGGCATCAGCTTCCATTTCCCTTAGCTGCTAATCCAAAACCAGACCAGTGAATGAGAAGGATGGTATTTGCAACCAAAGACTGAGCAAGGGAACCCTGCTAGTTTGGCTGGGATTTGGCTGGGATCTAAAAGGCAGAAGCTCCTAAAGGGAGTGCCAAAAGAGCCGTTCTGGCCTTCTGGATAACCTGCGACAGATCTGAGAGTGGTCTGCTGCTGGTCTGCATCGCTCGGGCTTCATCACGGAGAGAGGACTGTGGAAAGGGAACATGAGGGCAACTGGACAGATTGCTGATGCTCATCACATGGATGCTTGGAAAGGGTTGAATCAACCATGATTTGAATGAATGCAATTCACTGATCATCTAATTCATCCTTATGAATAAATTAATTAATCACAATTAAGGTTGCTTTTATTTATGTTTATATTTACAGCTGAGTACATCTGCTTAAAGTTATTTTTAGAATATTATGTTCTGTATTCTGGAGAGAAGATTTGCATTTCTGAGGATGAAAATAGCCAGCCATTGTCGCAGAGTCAAGACTTCCCAATTGCATAGGAAAAATTACATGTTGTGGTAATCACAGAATATTTCTGGGTGAAAAGAGAGACTAAGAAGCATCAGTGGACAAGAAGTATAGGGGAGAGGAGTCTTTCTCTCCCCTCAAATCCCGATTCACCTTCCCCAGAATCTCCTAATACCTCAACTTCAAATCAACTTCCAGGACCTTTCCCCTTCCCATACATGGACCCCATCTTTGTTCCCATCCCCTTTGCTTCCCCAGCTTGAGCTGCAGGGAAGAGCTGGGGCATGAGAAAAGCGAATGACCCAGGATCAAGACATGCCCTAAGGATGGGAGTAGAGAAAGAGTAGAGTCAAGAGAAGAAGCAGGTTTCAGAGCTTTCTCCAACTGCTCATGCTGCTGCAAAGAGGACAGTCTCTTGCAACAGCTGACATCCCTGCAGTACAAAAACCTTTTCTCTGTGTAGGCAGGAGACGTGAAGCTTGTTCAGGTCAGATCACCTCCTCTATCTCTTCAAGCACAGGCTACTTTAAGCAAACTCTAACTACTAACAGACTCAAAACAACTGAAAAATAATCATGTTTAGGTAATATTTCATCTATTTTTAAATGTAATTTTAAAGGCTGGTTAAGAAGTTAGAAAAAAATTAAATCAAGATTAATTACTGGGTTTCATCTTTAGAAATCAATGTTTTCAGGAAGGGTAGAGGAAGGAAAGCATGTCTATTAAATATGTAATGTCAAGAATACTGCCTGGAATATGTGACTTCTGCAAAGTAATCAAATTAGATTTATTTAAAATGTCTTCCATTAACTTCAGAAGTTGAACAGATTAGAAGGTCCACAGGTCAAAATCCTTTATTGAATTCTGCATTCAAAATGCAAGTGTAAATGTTGGCATCTTATTTTAAGAGTTCTCATAAATTTTGCAGGAGTAATTTCATTTGCTATATATTCATTCTAGATGCTAATTGTCTTTTCAATGTAAATTTGAAGATATAGCCTTCAGGCCCTCCTTAACTCTGTCTTGTAAAAATACTGCTTCATTATCTGAGTAATCTGAACCATTGTCAGTGAAACAAAGAAAGAGCAATTCATAGTTTATCTGGGAAATGTGACAAYGTAGCCTCTCACAAACAAATTATGCCAAAGGAATACTTCTAATGAAGCTATTATTTAGTATTTTTATGCATATCTTAAAGTGTTTGACAAGTATGTTACAAAATATGGTAAATGTAACAGCAAGGAAATTAAATCCTTTCTAACATAAATTCAAATTTTAGTACAAGAGCTTGAGCATATAACACCTAGGACACTGGCTGCAACAAATAAATGCATTGATGCCTATGGTTTGCATGTAATTAACTTTGTCTTTGATGGACTTTAAATATGAGGAATGGCATTAATTAAGTCTCATTGCCAGTGTACTAGAATGTAGTTTATTAACAAAGCATTCTACTTAGAGATAATATTGCCATGTTTTCTAGTAACTGGATGGTAACAGATGGTAAATATTGACTCTTGAATGCCTTCCACCAGGATTAATGGTTATAACACTTACAGATTGAAGGCAAATAGACTCCATACTGTAAGCCACAAAAAACATGTTAATTCAGTGTAATCCCAGGGCGAAGAATGTGTAAAGAACTTGTATGCTTTCTAGTTTTATTCTTATTTTCATGGAGAGCAATAAATTGAAGAAAAAAGTGAGGTATTTAATTCCATTTTATGAATCAAATACTTTGTTGGTTTATTTGTACTTTTCAGAGGCTGCAGTGTTGGAGGCCATGGAAAGCTTTTACAACTTCTGAATAAAAATAATATAAAAATCTTTAAAGACGATTTCACAGAATTGTATTTACTTTCACAAAAACACATTTCTTCCCATAAACATATTCTAAATGACTGGAATTCTCAAATTATGAAAGAAACAGTAAACAATCATAAATATTTTCTAGTAAGACAACTTTAATTTGTGGAGAATTTCAGAAGATCTCATGACTCCTACGTGAAAACTGATGYTGGATAATGACATAGAGCTATTCTCCATCCTATTATTAATATACAGGGGAGACAATCCAAGGTATAGTATCTTCTGTGCTTCATATATTGCACGTTGACAGTTCTGGATATAGGCCTCAACAAGAGGAAAGCAGCATAAGGTGTTCAAAACTTAATAAAGCTGAATGCAGAACAGCCTGTATGACCAGCCAATACAGCTATCAGAACTGACTAGCATAGGGGATGGAATGAGAAATAACAAGATTAAGGTGAGTCACCTTAAATACAGAAGGAAGGGCCAGATTCTAGGACTCGAATTCTCTTTGTGCAGAAAAGAGAGCAGATCGAGCTCCCCAGCTAGGATCCTGTCCCTTACAATGCAGGAACATTTTATGAGATTTTGTGAACTCCTTGGGCGAACGAAGGCTAATGAAGCACGCTTACAGTCTGGTTCTCTGGAGCTGGGAGAGGGCCTTCACAATCACTTAAAGTAACTTAGTGTCACCTCTAATTGTTCTGTGTTCAAAGCTGACACATAAGCAACCCTAAAATCAGTCTCTCAGCTGTCTTAAGAATTTGCTCTCTCATATTCATTCAGTCTGTGCCTGAGGGTTTTGAGTGTGAACTGATTTCTTATGTAGTCCTGCTGTCTGCATGCTAATCTGTCACTCCATCCTCCTGCATAAAATTGTGTGTGTGTGTGTGTGTGTGTGTGTGTGTGTGTGTGTGTGTTTGGGGGGGGGTTAAGTTTTTGGCCAATTTCATCTATACTGACAGAGAGGTAAAAATACCAAATTTAATTAAGTTGCTACAGATCTTTGAAAATGGTTGCTGGTTAGAAGAGAAAGATCCAAATCAGAACCTCGAAGGGAAAACAAACAAAATCATGCTAAAATGTGTGGCTAATCCACACATGCAGAAATCCACACTAGCCATAGCAAACATGATCTCTTTTCAAGATAAGAGACATGAGAAAGATCTGGGACTGTTTCAGAAGAGAGTGCAGGAGACAGAACATGGGAGGCAAAGGATGGAAATAATGGAAAATAGGTTTTCTTAGTCCTACTTTCAAGAAATATCCTGTGGGTTTTTTTCTCTCCACTATGGTATTGGCTCTATTTTCCTAACAATGTGTTTCATTTCTTAAACATAACTGAAAGATAATTAGATGTACCAATTCTTAATGAGTTTCGCATAATTAAAATTGCAGGAACTGCAAAAAGTCCCACATGAAATGTGCTACAAAATTTAAGCTTGCAAAAGCTTTACATTATGAGTTTATCTGTATTTAATTAAGGCAAACTAAGTATATCACTTCTCAGATATAACAACTAGATTTGTAACTGAGGACTTAAAGTAATATGAAACTGTAAAAATACATTTCAGAATAAATATTGATTTTGCCAGTAATTCACTTACCCCATGTCTGCGTTTTAAAAATATTTACACTAGCTCTCAACCAGCTGCAATACAAGTGTCCATTTTACTATAGCTTAAGCAAAATAGCATTTGCCTAGTATAGTTAATAAAGCATACTACAGTTTAACTACCAAAGCACTACCTAAAATAAAGGCAGACAAGTACAGTATTACAATAGTGCTCTGATATCAATACTGAGATGCTAAGAATAGAGAAACAAAGCCAACAAAAGACCTATGACTGAAAAGCAGACAGGGAAAGCCAAAGAACATTTTAGCAATTTAGCATCTGCACAATAGGAAGCGTAAGCACAYCAATAAAATATCAAATTAAATTTTGCATGTATATGGAAGCAGTAAGCATTTCTGGCATGCTGAAAATTTACCTGAATTATATGAATATAAGCCTTTATCTGGAAAACAAATATTGAAATGAAGTAGTGTCAGGGGAAAATATATGGATCAATACATGTAACAGGGATGGTTTGTACCTTAAACTTCATATCAATCATTTCTGGAAATTGAAGAATATGATATGGTAGGCCACATTCATTCAAAAGAAAAAACCTCAACCAGCTTGAAGAAATTAAACCACAAAAATCACCTCTGGATCAACGTTTATACTAAACAGTCACAGAAGACTAGCAGAGATATTCCAGTCATTTGCAATTCTGAAATACAGATGYGCATTTACTACACATAAATATTTAACTTTTTAAGAGCAACTGATGTATCATCAGCTAGTCATACAGTATGAATTACTACCCTTAACATCACTGTACATGGCTGTTAGTACCTCAGCAGGATGATGTTAGCAGAACTTTGCTGAGATGTAGCTATGAATCCTACTTTACATTTAGCAGACTCTGAAGTGATGCTTCAGTCAATCTTCTGTCTCCACCTACTCAATGGCCTTGATTTGGTAAATATGTACCTACGTGAATACCTTATGCACATGTCTGTTCCCAATGAATTTAAGACTCCTGATGTGAGCACAACGATTAAATACTTACAAGATTTGGGTTACTGTTTGTGTTACTAAAGTATAGTTGTTTCAAGCATTTTAACTTTCTATATAACCATACCAGTTCTCCTAAACTTCAAAATTTCTTGAGAAAATGGAATTTACATATGTTAATATGCAAAAATCTGGATATTTTTGGAAATATGAAATGTCACTTTGCATTTGCAGATTTTGTAAATGTGATTTTCATAAGGTAATGGGAATAAGCCTGGGAGTGAGAATAACCTGAATACTATCTTGCCATTAACAAGACATTATAAATGTTTTTATTCCTTTTAGGTAAACAGCAATTTACAGATATTAACTTGGTATCACAGTGCTCATAGACACCATTTTAATTATTAAAGACTGACAGACTGTAAGTAATGCACCTCAGATAAAAAGTATGACAGTACCAGAGGAGAAATGAAAATTCAGATTTCTTGGCAAGTGGTCCTGTTAAAAATCCACTAGATGACTGAGCGCCTTCTGGCAAATCATAGCTTTTCTGACATCCAGTTACACACTCTTTGAATATGTAGACAGGATCACTTCATAATCTACAACGTCCAATTTTTAGTTCTATATATTTTAAAACTGTATTTCTTGATGAACATAATCAATTCTTGTGGCCCAGATGCAGAATTCCACTTGGCTATATAATTTCAAAGAAAAATAGGGCTTTTTTCAACATCATTTACAAACTTCTGGATGTGAACTTTAGTACATAACTTCTCCAATTTTTGTGTTCCTCAGTACAAGTTTCTTCCAATTACAAATTTCATGGAAAAACTGACACAGAATCACAGAATCACAGAATGCTTGAGGTTGGAAGGGACCTCTGGAGATCAGCTAGTCCAACCCCCCTGCTCAACCAGGGTCACCTAGAGCACATTGCACAGGATTGTGTACACACAGCTTTTGAGTATTTCCAAGGATGGAGATTCCACAGCCTCTCTGGGCAACCTGTTCCAGTCCTCAGTCACCCTCACAGTAAAGAAGTTTTCCCACATTTTCAGACAGAACTTCCTGCATTTCAGGTTGTGCCCGTTGCCTCTCGTCCTATCACTGGGCACCACTGAGAACAGTCTGGCTCCATCTTCTTTACAGCCTCCCATCGGATATTTATACATATTGACAAGATCCCCTCAAGCCTTCTCTTCTTCAGGCTAAACTATCCCAGCTCTCTCAGCTTTTCTTCATGTAATAGATGCTTCAGTCCTTAGCAGACCTCTGCTGGACTCACTCCAGTAGCTCCATCTCTCTCTTGTGTTGGGGAGCCCAGAACTGGACACAGCACTCCAGATGTGGCCTCATCAAGGTTGAGTAGAGGGGGAGGATCACCTCCCTCGACCTGCTGGCAACACTCTTCCTGATGCACCCCAGGATACCATTGGCCTTCTTGGCCACAAGGGCACATTGCTGCCTCATAGTCAACTTGTTGTCCACCAGAACTCCCAAGGCCTTCTCCGCAGAGCTGCTTTCCAGCAGGTCAACGCCCAACCTGTACTGGTGCATGGGGTTATTCCTCCCCAGGTGCAGGACTCTGACCTTCCCTTTGTTGAACTTCATGAGGTTCCTCTCCACCCACCTCTCCAGCCTGTCTAGGTCTCTCTGAATGGCAGCACAGCCCTCTGGGGTATCAGCCATTCCTCTCAGTTTTGTATCATCAGCAAACTTGCTGAGGGTGTACTCTGTTCCTTCATCCAGGTCACTGATGAATAACTTGAACAAGACTGGACCCAGTACTGATCCCTGGGGGACACCGCTAGCTACAGGCCTCCAACTAGACTTCACACCACTGATCACAACCCTCTGAGCTCTGCCATTCAGTCAGTTCTCAATTCACCTAACTTTCTGCTCATCTAGCCCACACTTCCTGAGGTTGCCTATGAGGATGTTATGTGGGACAGTGTCAAAAGCATTCCTGAAGTCAAGGTAGACAACATTCACTGCTCTCCCCTCACCTACCCAGCCAGTCATTCCATCATAGAAGGCTATCAGATTGGTTAGGCAGGATTTCCCCTTGGTGAAGCCATGCTGACTACTCCTGATCACCTTCTTTTCCTCCACATGCTTGGAGATGGCCTCCAGGATGAGCTGCTCCACCACCTTTCCAGGGATCAAAGTGAAGCTGATTGGCCTATAGTTTCCTGGGTCCTCATTCTTGCTCTTCTTGAAGACTGGGGTGACGTTTGCTTTCTTCCAGTCTTCAGGCACCTCTCCTGATCTCCATGTCCTTTCAAAGATGATTGAGATTTCCTAGCAATGACATCCACCAGCTCCCTCAGCACTCATGGGTGCATCCCATCAGGGCCCATGGACTTGTGGATGTCAAATTTGCTTAAATGATCTCTAACCCARTTCTCCTCCAACACTTCTTTACCTACAAAATCATGCAAAATGGAGTGAGGGAAAGTTTTCTAGATTACTCCAAGAACACTAGAAAGTTGCCAGAAGTTCAATAGTGCCATCAAAAAGATTTTGATGAACACAGTCTGGAAATCATTTATATAATTAAAAGGGATGGACTTTCTTGAATTTAAATTCTGTAAAGAGCTGTTTAGAGCTTTTTGAAGACCAGAAGAATGTATATATACAGAGACTACTAGGGGAGTGGGGACTAGAGAAGCCACATTTGTTTCTATATGGTTACAAAACAGAAAGGAAACAGTCAGAATATTAAACTTATTTGAAAATTTCACCACGACCATTACAATTGACTATTATAGCTTATTATGTTTCAAAAATTAAAAGAAAAATACTACTTTTAGTCAGAAAAGGGTGTATATCTTTTAGAATCATTTTAAAGGCCTCCTAACTTGCTATCTATCCAGTGCATAGAAAGGTTACTTTACACTATCCATTGACAACATTGCTTTTCTGCCATCATTACATGACAGAAAGATAATTTAATAACATGATTATATCAATTAACCAGAGCAACAGAATTATAAACAATACTCAAATTCCCTTTAGCTGCTTCAAAACACTGATAGGATTTGAAATATTCTGTAGTTTAATTACAATTTAATAATGTTTATTTTTAATTCTTCAAAGAACACAGAATTAACTTCTTAAATAATTTTCCTTCTTTTATATTTTGATGGTTTAAGGCCTTTGCAGACACCCCTGTATCATGTTAAATACCTTTTTATTAAAGTATTTAATAAACTATAGATGTACAATAAGTATAATAAATAAATCATAGATGCATAATAAATATAATACTGGTATTTATTTCAAATTCTGTGAACAAAACATTAATACATGCAAACAAAGATAGCATGCTCAAGGCCTGTGTTCCATAAAAGAAAGAGAAAAATTAATGAATAAGCATGAAAGGGAAAAATATGTGTTATTCTCTGGAGTTAACTTCTTATAATGTATTCACCGCTCATGGATCTGTGCTGCTCACCACAAAATGCTCTATATTATAATGTGAAAAAAAAGTCACTGATATGCATTTCCATTAAGTACTACTCACTTACCTACTAGTGAACACAATTATTATAATTCCCTCAAGTAAGATTCAGTAACATTTAAAGCTACTGTACTGACTTACCATATTCACAGCATACTGAAAGGAAACTGTTGAGACTGCAAGATCCTGATTCTGCAGTAAGATGAGACTCTACAGAGTTCCAGGGAAGTCAGTGGCTTTCACTGGAAGACTGAGGTTTGAGATGCAGGGGCTCCAATTTCATAGGGTAAAGTTTCAGATACATTGTAATCAATTATTATTAAACTTTAATAATTTAGCACTATCATAAAACCATCATAATGTTCCACAAAACAGACTTGAACATTTTAATATTAAAGTAATGAAAGAGAAAACCTGAATTAACAGTTATAACATGCCACTCATCTTTGGTCTGATGGTGACTGAATAGTATACAACCACAAAAGTTTTGAAAAAAAAGATCAGGACCCAGCAATGACGAGTCCACCTAATAATTGCTCTCAGAAATTAACAAGCAATGGGGGCCTTCATTTGTGAATTCAGTCTACTAATTTGGTGTTTCTGGTTGGATGTGATAACTTTTACCATGTTCAAGTCTGAACATAGACCCAGAAAATATAGTCTGACTCCTGGCAAGTTGTGCAAACCTTAGCCATGAAGATGACTCTAGAACTTATTCTGTCATTCAAAAAAAGGTTTGCTTATGGATTATAAATTCTTTCTTCTCATCCAAATTAATAGATAAAATTTGGAAAAGAAATGCTATATATAGCTTTTGCATGCTATATGCAGAAGTCTTTTGTAGAACAAACTACATTCAATTTTTTTCCCCATAGTTTGAAATACTCAYTGCTGTAATTTCTCTCCCACCAGATTTTTCTACATACCTTATTTAAGAATCATGTAGGTCAATGAATGGAGCCTTCAATGACATTAATTCAAAAAACAATGAAAGTTAAATTTTCCATAAAAGAAATCTGCTTCACAGTTTCCTTATTTCCAGCTATTTTGAACGTGACTGATTTTCTGGTGTTCATGTTCTTGGCAGAATGCAGTTTGATCCACCATTTTGGATTTCTATGGGTTGATTTCCAAACACTGTCATTTCTAAAACCTCTTAGACCTTGTTTTCAGCAAGATAGTTATTGTCACATAGATTCACTATTTTTCCCTTATTGAGGAAATATATTTTAAAAAAATATAATAYCATATTGTGTATTCTTGCAGCATTTCAAGCTTCCACTCCCTTTCCATTGCTAATACACATGCATGCTGTAACTGGAGACCTGAAAATGTCTGCATTACCGGTTTTGTATGTTTTTCCCATTCTTTTGGCCTTTAGCTGTTATCCACACTGTCCACCCACTCTCTGCAGTCAGCAGATCAATAACTCAGCCAGCTTGGTTTTAAAGCTGCAAAATCTAACTTTGAAAACAAGTGTCTGTTCTAACTTTGAAAACAAGTGTCTGTTCTAACTTTGAAAACAAGTGTCTGTTACTTTTTAATCCTAATTCATCAGTAAACTGTTAAAATACTTGAAGTAAAATAAAATAATGAAAGCTGCTCCTAAAACAAATTCAGAGTTACTACAGAATTAAAAAATTCCATGTCCTTCCAAATGTGCAATAACCCAATATTCTTTACCAACTAAACAGTATCAGCCCACACTGCACAGATACAAAAATTACATGGACATAACTGTAAAAGACTGAATAAGAAATCCTGGGATTCAATTTGATGACTGCTATCTCTCTATTCTGAGATATGTAGAGAGGAAGTAATTACTGATTTGCAGTCCCATGGTACAAACCCTCCTTCATTTCTGCATCAGTTATCACTGAATAGTAATGCTAATGATAACTTCTATCCCATTGATCTTAACACTTATGAATACAATATCCAAACCACATTTACTTTTCAGTGGAATTTGTGATTAGCCTCTTATCTAGTGTGAGAAGCATTAATAATATTGTTGCCTAACTGACTACAGGAAGTCTCACAGTTTTTTCAAAAAAACTTTGAGTTTTCTGCTTACAATCTCTTGTCAGACACAATATAAAAAAGAACTTTAATTTGCCCATAATTTCAATTAATGCTGTCTGGAATTTTTAAAGTATGGCTGATTTGATATGGTCAAAAGTTGGGGAAATAAGGCCATTTTACAAATTCACTTCAAAAGTCCAGCATGATAAGCGAAACAGACCTACTTATTACCTCACATTTCATCTGTAATAAGAAAAAAAACTAAAATACATTGATTGGATAAAAGGCAAATAGATAGTTTATGAAAATATGCAATATAATTATATAGCTGAAAGACCTAATAAATCATAATCCTATGTTCTCTAATAATTCCAGCTTCTAAGTAGTTGTCTCTACTAAGACAGTCCTTAGGAAAATGCATGGTAATAATCTGTCATCAACAGGAGGTTAATGGACTGTATGGACCAGAGGRCTGGGCAAGTGAATGTGAACAGCTGGCTTAGATCTGTCTRTATCATAACATAACATCTACTCAAGGATACTGAGAGATAACTAGAGGTAGAAACTGAGTTACTGTCTCTCTTTGAAAGTCGGTTCCTAAAAAATAGCATATGGGACTCTGCAGGAAGATTGCGCTATGCTACTGGCTATCGGTCAATATAGGAGTTCAGTCTTCAGAGTTGACAATCTGCTTGTTTTCAAGAACACYAAAATTCATTGACATTAAAAAGAGAATAAAAGTGCTTCATGGTAAAACCACATAAATCCCGACAATTATCAAGAAAAGCAAGTGGGTAAGTGTAGGTGGTTCTTTTAAACTACCTTCAGAGAATAGCATTTAAGTGTTTTTTTTCCAAATATACGTATTTATAGTAACCCGTCAGTCATGAAGATAAGAAAGCTTAAGTGCCTATTTATACAAACAACAAACAACCTTGTAATTCAAGATCTATCTCTTCTTTTTTATTTCTCATACTTACAATTTTGGGGGGCATGAAATAAGGCACTTCATATTGTACTCACTAATTCTACATTTAGAGGCATCACAGAAGTGAATAAAAGGTGGGCGGACTGAGCTGCTCTTGAAGCTGAAGACAGCGTTTGTAGCCCCAGTAACTGAAATCTGTTTACTGTATAAGAGCACAGTAAGTGCTCTTAAAAGTGCTTTGAAAAAGGTAGACAAACTTTTAGATATTCCTTGCCTTCATTCTGGAGAATTTTATTTTTCACAAAGTCATAATGTTTCATTGAAAAAAAAAAATGAGAGCACCTTCTGTTTTAAAATGTTGTCTTCCAGATTTCTGTTTGTCCCAAAATACAGCTTTACTGCCTGGGAAGCATTTTCATCATATACAAACTTTGTACTGAAGGGTACAAAAAGGGCTTCAGACACAAGAAACAATGAGCCCTTAAGTTTAATTAAATATTTTTTTGAAATCTCAAAAAAAAAAAAGGTAAAAGACCAAGCTTCTATATGCTATTGTTAGCATATTATCAATATTCTACTCAGTGAAGGCAAACAAGCATAACATCTGATGTCTTCCCTTCATCACTCCCCTGGTGATGAAGTTTAAAATCATGTAGGTTGGGAGGGACCTTCTGAAGGTCATCTGGTGCAATGCCCATTTCAAAGCAGGGCCAACTTACATTGCATTGCTCAGGGTCTTGTCCAGCTGAGTTCTGGATATCTCCAAGGGGATATTCCACCACCTTTCCAGACAACCAGGAAGTACTTTTATTTTCATTTCAGAGGTGCAACACAAATTCACAGATTTTTTTTGATAAATGGAGTCTGTTACCACTGCAGAATTCTGACCAGGTGCTAAGTTTCTGTTGGGATGCCTTCCCAGTACCAAACGGGGAGGGCTTCTAATTCCAAAAGACATTATTCTCTATTCTTTGCATGTAAAACTCTCTCTTTAAACTGAGAATGATTTATGACAAGCAAGGATTCAAAGAGTGCATATATTTCCAGGACACTAGAGAAAATCCTTTGTCTGGAATCCCCATCTCAGCTGGAATGCACATGTCATAAGTTCTTGGAGAAATATATGAATGTTCCAGCAACCACAGTGAACATCTCAAATTACTTMTTTGGTTAAAGTTTGTGGAACACTATATGGTGTCAAGGTACTGCTCTGGGAACAATCAGGTTAAATCGTCCTTCACTGAAAAGCAGGATTTCTACACCAAATCTTACTGTGCCCCCAAGCCAGAAGTCTTTGCCAGTCCTTCTCTACACAGTTCCACAGAGAGATGTAAGATTGTTCAAATGATCACAGGAAAAGTATTAAACATTTTTTCCTGATTTTCCATATTTGAGTCAATGCCTTTGAACAGATCTTTCATTAAGTATCACTATTCTTAATAGCAATTATTTATTGCACAGATGGGAACTACTACAAACAAAGAGGGTTTCTTTGCAGGACTGAGTATTTCCTGAAAGCTAAAATTTCACTAATGTCACACATGAACGCATTTCATATACAAACAGATACTGAAAAGTCTGATTGGTCTATAAAAGTACTCTTACACGGAAGAAAAGTTAGATTTAGCTTATCAAAAATGCGTTCCAAAATGGCAGAAATTAATGAAGAAAAATAGTTAAAATAAGAATTTACTTAAACAACAGTCATGGTCCTGAAAAGACTGAAGAGGAATGAATTGAAAAGGAGATCCTTACCTGTTAGCTAGCATTTCTTTCCTTCTTTGGATAAGTATAATCTCACGGCTTAAAGGCTACACATTTCAACTCTCACTTAATGTTTCTATCTCAGAATATTATGATATGGAGCATTTTAATCCTTTTCACCTTCCAGGGCACAGATACAAAATCTGCCAACTACTTTAAAATATTTACATACAAGAGATAAACTAATAGAGAATCCATATAGAAAATATGAAATACTCAAGCTTGACTGTGTTTCTGTGAGTTTGCGTGTATTAACATACGCGCACACACACACTTGCACAAAATAACCAAAGAAAATGCAAAGAATTATTAGAAATAGTTTTCCAGAGTTTTTTTGCAAAAATTATCTGTGGGAATAATAAAAGATTTTTCACAGCATCAACATATTTTATGAAGTTAATTCAGTGAAGGATAGCTTTGAATCACTGACACTAGTGAGCAGTTTATCTAGAGAAACTAGAGCAATGATGAAATAGATTCTCACTGTATACTAACATATCTCTTTTCCTTAACACACTATATATTTTGTTTTCAAAATATCTACTGATAACAGTAAACTACTGTGGATCAAGTATACTAACTGTATGAAATAGAGTTATAAGATAAATTCCATTTGTGAATCTAACTACATAAAGTAGTATCAAAACAAACCAACAGGACATGATATTTAGTTGCACATGATGTGATATACAAATGACTGTTCTTCATTTTAAAGAAGTTTGAGTTAAAGATAAAGTTACTGCACTTTCACTTTTGGTTAAAAAATGAAATGATAAACCTAATACAGGAGATAGGACTTCAGAAGATAAAAACAGTACATTGCCAAAGACCAAGATAATTCAGTCAAGCTGAGGATTTGAACCAGGTAGACTAATAAGAAAAATGGTGAATCATACAGTATTCAGTATTACCATTTGTAACAGTTCAGAGTCTCATCAGTAATCATAAATAATCTAATTCATAACAGCTACAAATGAACACACAAATTCTGTAAGCTTCCCATCTACAAGAATTTAATATACTCTACATGTTAATTCAAATGAACTACACACAGTCTGTAAAACCAGCAACTTACTTTGTAACCTCCGTGTGGGACTCTCGCCATGAAGTTGTCTGCGTGGCAAATATGGTGAGGGGTGGGGAAGTGGCAATGAAGAGACATCATGCGTCTGAAGTTTGTACCAGTGAGGTTCATCATCTAGTAATGCTGTCTCTAACTCAATAAGAATCTAAAAAAGAAAAGATGATTAAAAGTAAGAAGGCATTACAAAACAGAACACATTTAAAATAGGTATGTCCATAAATTTCATTCTATTTATTCTCTTACTCTTAAGGAGTATATTTGAAATTTTATAAAAATCTTACATTTAGAAAGAAAGGAGTTCCTATGCCTTTGATGATGCCAAATACATAAAAACCCTTTCACAAAACCCTTATTACCATAACAACAACCTTAACAGCATTCAAACATCTTGCAGCAATTAGTCAGCAATATTTTCCAACATTTTAGTAAGACAGAACCATGGATAATATGGATTTTAATGAACAGTTCTCAAAGAAATTGAAACCATTTGGATACTGTTTCAAAAACAGAGCAAGTACATAATGAATCTGACCTCAGTACTGTGTGATAAGTGTGAGGTCACTATTTGTTTACTACTAAGTAAAATAAGTAGAAATATAACAATTTAAAGCAGTTTTGCTTTGCCACATTTAATTATTTTATTCAAAAATATTGTATCTAGACATGAATATGTGGCTAACTATATTCCTAAAATAACAACCAATGATAATCATATACCTCTCCTAAGAATTCACTTTCTTCCTCTCGAACTCGTGCTTGGTCCCAAAGAGTAATTTCTAACATTCGTTCTCTAAACTCTCTCCGGTGAACTGGAGAATAAATGAATGTTTGGTTCCACTTAGGTTCCAATGTTTTCTTTACCGTTTTTGTTCTTCTTTTATTTTTATCACTGTAAAAAACAATTAAATATTAAAAATGTCCAAAAGACCATGTTATTGTACTAAGCATCTCATGGAATGCAGCAAAGCTTAAATSAGCTGCACATTATGTAGTATTTTGGAAATACTATGATAATATATCTCAGAATTAGTCCTT
Organism: Apteryx rowi; assembly: GCF_003343035.1. Classification (NCBI taxonomy): domain Eukaryota; kingdom Metazoa; phylum Chordata; class Aves; order Apterygiformes; family Apterygidae; genus Apteryx; species Apteryx rowi. The sequence goes on from NW_020450777.1 coordinate 364,782, forward strand.
TATGATAAAATTAAGTCCAGTACATATATTGAGAGTAATTAAGAGCTTCATATTAAAAACTAAACATAGCCAATTCCCAGTTCACATTCCAACTCCAATTTTAAGAAGTTTCCTGAAAACCAAAAATGTTTTAATAAGCTCATTTTGGAAACAGAAGACAGAGAGTATTCATGAAACAAAATAGACTTCTGCAGATGGGATTTCCATGGGCCACTGCTTGGCAGTAGAATGCCTATATGGATAACACTGGCCACAGGAAAAATTGGCATTTCAGACAAAGCAGCCAGCTGATTCGCTTGAGCTTCCCAGCGCTACAGCCCTACAGCCTGCTAAGCCACGGAGCAGGGGGTGCAGGCGGCCGGCCCAGCACAAGAGCAGTCGGGGAGCCGCGTGCAGGGCCCCAAACCCTGGGCTCCAGCGGGAGGGCTGTGCGGACTAAGCACTCCACAGCTGGGAACAGGCAAGCGCTGAGAAGGAGTTTGATTTCTTCTGCCAGCAATGCTGGAAGGAACAGTGTTGTCAGAATGGCTCCCGAAAGCCCCTGAGTCACCAGGCTCGAGGTAGGTCTCCACTGCGAGATGGGCCTGATGTTTCGGGGCCTGACGAGATCTCCATGCAAGGCACCGCCACGGGAATCCTGCCTCTGGCTCAAGGGTGTTATTGAAAGCAGTGAGTTTTGCAGTACATTTTTGTTTGAAAGAACTAGTATTTGCTGATGGAAACAAGTTTCACTGGAAAATACCCACGTTCCTTCTACTGAGAATACTGAAAAGGGTACTCATAACAATCTTTAATTTTAAACTTGCTGATAACTGCATAATGCAACAGTGGTACTAATTCATGGGGATTTTCTAGTATGGTAATGAGGACACTGTCCATTTGCAAATATTTCAAGTTGCAAAACAGTTATTGTATTTCTGAACTGTTACTTAGAACCTGGATCAACATAGTAACTACGAAATAACATTTTTAGCCACACTGTTAAAACAAATATAATAATTATTTCTATTATAATAAAGATTTGTTTACCCTTGAGATTTGAAACAAGTTGCATGGGAAGTACTCTTCCTTTGAAATGTGTTTAATCAAAGAGAGTTTCATATCTTCAGCTAATTAAGCACTTGACTTGTTTAAATGTATTTTACCTCTAGCAGGTTTCTTTCTCTCACACAAGAAATATACTTTTGCTTACTTAGCCTTTTCTTCTGAGGAAAAGAAAAGCAATTTGCCTGTCAGAAAAAAACTAATTCAAAAAGACAGCTTGCTCATTCTTCTTTATGAGATAAAAAACACAAGGAATAATTGAAGAAAAAGTTCTGAACTCTTCACATAAATAGAAAGAGAACAACATGAGGTATTTCTTGTGAACATTAGCATAGAATAATAAAATATCATAATATATAAATTTTGGTATTTGTATAGATTAAATTATTTAATGAAATATCTGTTTCTTTTATATATAATTATTTCAACTTACATTGTGAGCCACTATGAATACAGACATTTTTAGCAGCTTTATTAATCTTCAAAAAGCCAGTAAGGCAACTTTAGCAGACTTGATTCTCAGTTTAGCTTAGCTTCAGTGTCTCCAAACACACTACAGCAATTTGAGCAAACCAAGAATCTGGTCCAGTAGTTTAAATATTTTTGAGGCAAAGACAATCCAGCCAAGAACTTTCTCTCAAATGATACAGTAATTTATGCAGTCACTGCACATTTTTTTTGTTAACACATGGCATACAAGGAAAGTGGAAAAGCAGTGTCTTCCAAAGAACTGAATAGCATTCATTCTGGATGAAGTCAATTGGAACTAAAGATAGTTAGCATCTTCCCAGTTTAGATATTATGAAAAGCAAAGGATGTAAAAATACAAGCAGTAAAAAAACATCCAAATCTACACATTTAGTGATCCACTGGCCAATTTTTTAAATACTGAGTCAGGTTAAACCTTTAAATTATCTGACTGATAGACTACAAAATAAAGCTAAACATTTTCCTCTATTGACATGTGCTGAAGAAATACCAAGAAAAAGTTCAGCTGGGGGACACACTATCCCCTTTGCTGTTCTTCCTGCCACCAAAGAGGAAATGGAAGAAAATCATGGATTAAGAAATAAAGAAGTGATTCAGGAATAAGGACCCCTACTACAGTATCATTTTCATTAAATGGATGTGTATCACAAGTACTGATTAATATAAATCATGTGCTTTGGGGAAAGCCTTCCAGTTGTATCTGGGGATTCTCAATATCTTGCCCAATATGATATATTATTGTGATATGAAATTTATGGGTTTCAGATATCAAACCTTCTCCTGTTTTGCTGTGTAAAGGTGTGGGGGAAAACAAAGTGCTGAAGAAAAGATCAGTCCAGAAATCTGTGAACCTAATTCTGTGCAATTTTCTGTGTGCTAGACAGGAATAGCTGCCTAGGAAATAAGGGCATAACAAAACACTAACAGTAATATTTTTTGCAAGTAACAGTTCCTCATGCAATGACATATGTTTAACTTTCCTTTTCCATTCAGTATTTAATAAAATACCCGGCTAAAGTGAATTTCTCTTCAGTGTTCAAGGAAAACCTGCTGTTACATAGCATTTACAATAAGGAAACTCCAACCTGTAAGATTATTCCATGATAGCATGACCAGTAAACTCAGCTCCACATTCTGAATATCACAATAATTCTTACTCAAAAGCTCCCTGTCTTTCTGTTCACCCTACCTTCTGTCTGGAAGAAAGTAAATTTTAACATAAGGATTCCTTGGCCTCCCATCTTCCCTTGAAGGAAGATCCTTTGCTCCCAATATTGTGACTATTAACTGATGACCAACCTTGTCATACCACAGTTTTATCTGTAATGAGAAAATATTTGTTAGTGAATTCATTTCTCCAATGAAGTAGCACATTAATCCTTAAAATTAATTTTATTCATTAGCTTCTATTTATATCAGTTACTTAAACATAAAAATATTGTGTTCTATTTTGTACTTATAATAAAGCAGAAAAAAATAAGTTAATACTTTAATAACTTCAGTATGTACCAGGAGTCATTCATTTTTAAAACCTTATACAGTAAGTACATTATTTCATACTAATTGTCTTTCACGTGGTGCTCTGGTTAGGATTATTCTCTCTTAGCAGTAGTATTGTATTACTTGTATTACTGACGTATGGTATTCATCTATATACATTTCTAAAGATTTTATTCACAATGAATGAATGAATGTTTCATGTCCTGTTGGGCTGAAAAGACTATGGTTTAAGACCATAAACATTTTGAGTCTCCCAAATGTTTTCCAAGCAGATGTGGGGACTTATACTGAAATCAAATAAGCCTTCCAAAAATTGTAAAAGAGAGAGCGGTTCAGTAGACCAACTCTCTTCCCAGTCCTACTCAGCAACAACAGGACAAAAACTGCTATTACTCATCTGTAGAAATTATTCACTCTCAGAGTTGGTCTAGCAATGGACAACCATTTTTACTACAGTCATTAAAAGCTGCTATTTAACTGTTCCAATTTGAAAATTATAGCTGCAAATATATTATTCAAGGAAAGGATCTACCTACTTTAGAGCACTCACTGTGGTATGGGGAAATGGTGCAGGCAGGATTTAAAAAAGCCTTGCAAATAATCAGGGAGTCATTACATGGAAGTACCACTACGATATTATTAACTACAGCTGACAAAGCAGACTGTCTTCATGGGGGGGGTTGCTTGAGGCAGAGGACAAATTAGAACACTTAAAGGAAACACTGTCCCTCGCTAAACTTAAGGGAATCAAAGAGGATAGTGCCCAACTCCACACTTAACAAAGCAGCACACCTTTAGGTCCTACCTAAGGTAAATATAATCAGGGGCAGGTGCACCTTCTGTGGAGCACATCCCACATCATTTCAGATACAGGGTCTCCATCTGCTGTCATAGCTCCTCATCCTCCAGGTTTCAGTCACCTAAAGAGAGGTCCTGTTGCAGTTCTCAAGTCTTTTGACCCACCATCAAGAGGCTGGTTTACCTTTCTGCCATTTCTAATACCTCAGTACATGGAGTGGCACTCAGTAACACCACTTCATTCAGTGGTGGCAGTGTACTTCTTCCTACTTCATTACTATTTCTTACATCTCCTGTAGCCACCAGTCAGCAGTGTTTGAATGGGCATTAAAGGGGACTCCTGTCCCCTATTATCATGTCCTTGGACCTACTTTTGACTTTATAGGCTTCTTGCACCAACAGTTAAAGCACTCTGTGACTACTAAGGCAGAAAAATGTGTGGAAGAAATTATCTTTAGTATGTTCCATTCAGCAGAACTCTAGAGGCTGTTCCTCCATTCCTGCAAAGCAAGGGGCTCTGTCAGTATTTCTTTAAACTGAGAATCATCTAGACTATTACAAATCTTCATTCAGCTACAGATCACAAGTAGAAAGATTTGCACCAACCATACAGACCCAAAAGGAAACTTTGATGACATCCGAAGTGCAAGCCGTCTTAAATGTCATTAAATGCAGGAAGGGTAACTACATTTTATCATCCACCTACAGGTTTCTTTGGGCACCCTTGAGCAAAGGACAGACTTGTCTATTCACAAGCACTTGCTAGTCCCACGYTCCCAAGGGAAATAGCACTGGTGACATTCTTCATTATCTCTTTTTCTTGGGAAAAATATCCTCACTTAGGCAGAATGCAATATATTTGTGACCCAGACACTATCAGAATCTGTGATGAGTGAAGGTGAGATAATCCAAACCTTGGTGCCAAAAAATATAACCATTCAGATCCAGGCTAAATATTCCTTTGCTATACCTGTTTCAGACTGGATTTTTTGCAGAAAACTTCATCCAAAATGGTCTGGAGAATGACCAGAAGGGGAATGTTAAATCATCTGACACCATTTCTTTGAGATGCCCTAACCTCTCTGTTTTGGATCAAGAACTTGAAATTTGCAGTGACTCTTATCTTCTACTCTTCTCTTATGGCTCTGTCCAAATGTGGAAGAGCATGCACAAAATGGGTGCCTTCCCCTGGAATTCCAGACCTGGCTCGTTACAGGCCAGGCCAGGAGGCAGAATGAAGAGCAGGAGTCTCTCTCTCCTGTGTTCACAATGCTAACTCTCCAATACACAGCACAGGCACTGTAACCCAAGAAGTCATTTTACTTGGATGCAAAGATAAAGGAAGAAACCATAGGAGTGAGAGAAYGCATGTAAAACCCCATAGAGGGGAGGATGGGTCTGCATTCTTATGGGGTTAGAAGAAGGAAGAGGAGACAATGAAAAGAAGCTGCTTTAGAATGACTGAGAAAGAAAAGTATACTGGATGCTTCTTGGTGAAACACAGGAAGAACAGAGCCATTGATGTCATTGATGACAACAGAAGAACAGGGGGCAGAAACAGACTGGATGAGAGAAGTGGAATGAGGTGAGCAAAGAACCCAGTCAGTCCATAACTGGAGCAAAATATGTTGAACAGAAAGAGTGAGATGAAAGAAAATGTGACAAGAAGTCAGGACTGGAAATTGGAAAGAAAAATGAGAAACAAGGAGTTAGAGTAGCATACCGAACATGGAAAATGGCATTGAGAATAGGACTGACCTAATTCTGACTCTCCTGTGCATATGCAATATGTGCATATTATGACACAGTATCTGGATGGTATTGTATCTTCCTACAAGGACTTTGTCTTTTCTATTCACAAAGAGAGAAAGGACAGTCATTTAAGACAGATGGCTGCTCTCCAAGAGGACTGGATTCCATCCCTTCCTCTTTCCTAGAGGTCTTGTATGTTGGAGGATGAATTGTTTAAAACAATTCAAAAGGGATTTACAAATTGCATGTTCTTCATTGTCCGAGAGTCTAGTCTCATACACTGGAGCCTGATTTGAGGAAGTGCTGAGCTCACAATGTTTGAATTGAAGTTGGAGGTGTGTTAGGCCTGTATAGTGCTAAAGTTACTGAAAAATCAGAACCTGGTTGTCTCAGATTTTGATCGTAACCTCTCAGTCATCATTTCTCAGTTCATAATCAATAAATACAGAACAATCCTACCACACCTCATAGAGTATTCTATTTATTTTATATTGTGAAATCAACACGGGGTAGCATATGTATAATGGAAAAGTCCATGAGCAATTTCATTTTTCCTGTATAGCTGTGTTGAATAGTATGCAGAAAAGATTCCTAACACCACAAAGTGAAGAACATTGAATTATTCAATCTAGAGAGTGAAAGTCCCACAGGAATATACAGGTGTTGTGATGCTCAGTGCTGAAAGAGTTCAGGAGCTGTCTAACAGAGCAGAACCTACAGACCTCCATGTAGCAGTTTTCTGCACATACAGGAAAGGCACTTTTAAAAGTGATTCAAATAAAAATTTAGGACATCTAAGGAACTGTGAGAGATGCCATCCTGATCTAAATGGAGGGAAGGAGAGGCCAAAATTGCAATACATGAAATAGACCACAGGAAAGCTGTGCTGGGTGATGCTAATGTGGAAGCTTATGTCTGTAAAAAACAACTGGGATAGGACCTCGTCTATCTAAATCCTACCTAATCTAGGATTTAGGCACCTAAAATTCACCTAATCAAAGAGTGATCCAATCTGAATAGTTTCTAAAGATCTTTCTACTTAGTGTGGAAGTCACGGAAACTTATGTTTGTATGTCACACACATGTTCATATACTTGCCTCTTCTAGACAGATGTACACCTACTTCTTGGGTAAACTTCTATTGTGACCTACATTCAGGCAAACAGGCATCTGAACTCAATGAACCCTTAAATTGTGAGATGGTCTGTCATCCAAAGAGTGGTGCATCTGCCACACTCCTTGAGATGGGCTTCCAGGTAAAAATACCTGTCATACAGAGCTTAAGCAACAGGAACTGATCTGCAGTTCAGTGATGAAGGCATTTGTCAGGGAGGAAACAGAGCTGAGGGTCTGGTCCCGTCTTCACAGGACTCTCTCTGTTTTTTAACCTATAGTGGTGTAATGCAAGATCAACACACATTCTGGGTAGCAAGTCTGGAACAAGCTAAGCTAAAATTAAGCTTTCTCTGACTGCTGAGAACAACACACATATTTCTGGCCATACAGTAGCTCAACTTCAGGGGAGACTTCATGCTCCAAAGAAGATTAGGATGTGCAATAGTTTGATGATAAAGGCACTTTTCTGAGAGACACGTTCAATCCCTTCAGCCTGAGGAGGACCTAAAACATGTATGTCCTGTTTCTGGAATGACTGTTCTACACATAAGGCAGAATACAAAAGGTGGCTGCTCATGCTGCATTCTAAGAAGTGATGATGCATGTACCTGGTATTCCCTTTTGGTCACCTGTATCCTCAGAAGAAGAGGCAGACGTCTACCTCAATGGATTGACTCACTGTTTACAGTAACCTAAGTTCCATATAGTTAATGGAGATAGGCATCTCTTATTTGGGCCGGATTGCTCACTGTAGATATTGAGGCACCTATTTTTTTCCTCCAACTGTACACATGGATAACTGTCCAAGCTGCCCCACAAGACACCTCAGATTTATTTGAGGCTAGTGTGCTTAACTTATATAAGTTAACTTACATAGTTAAGCACATAAATTGTTTACTACATTTCACCCTTTTTCCTTGTGTATCTTGCCCTAACTGGATACTTTTTATTCAGAACACTGATAGAGGTCAGAGTCCTGGAAAAGAAGTGATCACATAATTAGGATCAATACCCTAATGCATCCTCATAAGGGAAGTAAGTTAAGAAAACTGAAATAATATAATAATATAATGCTGGCATTTCCTCTCTTCCTATCTCATGAATACGTGACTGATCAATCTTAACCATGTATTTCTAATACAGTGTTTTTGTGTATAACACATACAGGCACTCCGTATCTGAAGTGGTAACTTTAGATTTAAAAACAGAGAATGCGTATAGTTATTAATTCTGTGCTACACTTCTCTATTTATTTGTTATAAGGGTTGCTTCATGAATCTCATCGGATCAAGACACACCCTTGTGCGACTGCAAGAGGCTGCCTGCTCTGAAGCTTGAACTCAACTACCATAGTGAAAATGGCTTATGTCAAAACATCACTAGGTTTGAGAGACAGTTGGTCTTGCATTTTTGCTCTTATTTTCTTCATCATGATTTTTATTCTAACTGGTTTAKCTATTTATGGCTGCAATATTTTGAAACTGACAAACTACTTTTCTCTCTTCTTTTCATTATTTGGAAACAAGCGATACTCCAGTAGGATCTGTTGCTGAAAAAACTGTTCCAGTTTATTTTTCAAAGTGCGTAAAGCATCATTTAATTTGACTAAGCTTATAAGGTTGCAGATGTTGCCCTTAGGTGGTAAAGTCTGTGGTGTAGCTGAGATGAGCTCTGGTCATTCTTAAACCTACCTCTAACAAATGCTAACTACTGAGCGTTGCTAAATCAACCTGTCATCGCTGCCTGCTCAGGTTGCTGTCTGATATGCTAGAACAAGTATCAGAAAAGGCTGTCAAACAGATGAACTTCTGGGATATGAAGTCCAGAAGATTATGGAGGTATTTAGGCTGCCCGCATACACATAACTTTTTAGTGGCTTCATTTTGATTCTAGTAATGCCAAAAAGATGCAAGCATGTGTTTTTATACTTGATCAAATATAAAATATTCTGTATTAAAGTAAAAAGGATGTCTGAAATTTTTAAGTTAGAAAAAACTGGCTTAATTGCAACTCTGGCTCAATAGGTAGCTCAGTCTGGTTCAACCAAATGAACAAGAGATACTGCATAGAAAATACATTTAAGAACAGGTGATTCCCTACTGAAATATCGGAAAACATCATTCCTTAAGTTAGAAAACTGCTGGTATGTTAAACTGAATCTAAACATTTCAAGAAATAAATATGCTTCTTTCCAAGAGCTGTATAAGTAGTAAAACTTCAGGAGAAGAGTGCATGGCAAGGGAAAAAGGAAATGGATCATTTTTCCTTTCAATAAAATACTTATGATAATTGTTAACTCATCCAGGGATACAGGAGACAGCAGATGAGCGGAAGGACAGGGAGAGAAGTGTGGAGGAGAAACTTGTGCCAGAATCTGGGACATGCATCACCAGGATCAGTTTCAAACTAACAAGTAGAGAAGATGCAAGCAAGAATAAAGACGTGCATTTCCCTTAAGAGCAATGAAACAAATAGGTATAGACAGAAATGTTTGGAAATGCTCATTCCTGTAGCCAGTTCTATGGACAAGCTAAACCACAGCCCCGCAAGGTAACATATACTTCCTGACTTAGCCATAAACAACAGCTCAGAGCTCGGAGTTAGCTAATTCCTCACACCCAAAAGCAGCTGCAGTTCTGCACTACTGCTGGAGCCAAGTCTAATACCCAAGCCAGCTTGCTTAAAGATCATTGAAGAGTCTCTGCTCTTCCCCACGTTGTAAACATATCTTAAATTAATCCATGTTAAACTATCTACTTTTCCTACCAAAAGTGGGCATATGGGCAGCCTGACCTTTGTTTCAGCCTAGGTGAAAGGATGTTGTCACAGGCTTAAGTCTGAGCTCTTCAGGAACTTGTCACAGACATTATGTTTGGCTCTGACCATTACTGTGCGCTGCAAAAACCTGTTAGAGGAGTCCACAACGGCTCCACAGACATTATGCAGAAACAAAACTGGGGCTAAAGATGATTCCTAGCTACAGTATAATAAATAACCCAGTCAGAGGTCAGAAGGTAAGCCTCTGAGATACGCTCTTACCTTTTGCTCGATATTCCCTATCAAGCACTAAACTTGTTTATTATCTTAAATAAGTACCATAATCATTCGATCTTAGTAAATTTTTTTTTTAAATTAATGATATTAGTCAAAAAAGAACTAACAAATTTGATCTGTGTTTTTATCTTATATAATATGATTAAAATAGTAACTACCACGTCACTTCTACATTACAGTATTTCATGAAACACCCAGTTTCAAGGAGATGTTTGCTTTTTCAATTGAACACTCAATTGCCAGATTATTTCTTAATTTATTTTGCACATATCTAAAAAGAAGTATTAAAAAATACTTATTTATTTTGAATACAATATTTATCTCTATCAGCTACTTAATAATTTGTGATTGAATTTGTACCCTTCTTTGATTTTATTATCACAAGCAGAAACTAACTTTCTTAATCATATTCAAGGATCTGTTTTAAATTTTTAATAGAAAGCCAGTTTATGTCAATAGCACATAGGAATATGTTTACCTTAAACAATACTATCAAGACTCTAGTTTTGCAATCTTAAATTTTTCTTACATTTTAATTTGGAATTTATATTTAAGCACTTGTAAGGACTACTTTAGGGAAACAATACATTGTTAAAATATATGCACTTAGTTTATCAACTCTTAGACATAATCAAACCATTTTCTATAGTGTTATTTAGAATTCGTTTATAAATTTATATGATCATTTTTTCATTTCAATATGAAATTTAATCATCTCATTCTCCTCAATTAGATCCACTCCTTTATATCTTTCCTTGAGCAATTGATCAAACAAGAGAAACATTTCTACAAGTCCCACAAAAAAGATTAACATCTCCATAAAGATATTTTATAACAAAAACAGGTAATATTCTATGTACAAAAAACTGAAAAGCATGCAGCAAAGCAAGATAAGCATTGTAGCATATTAGTAAAACCTACTTTTGCAGTAATCTACAGTACCTTAAGAGTTTCCTTATGAAAAAAGGCAAACAAGTTGTACCCAAAAGAATATTAAAGCTAAATAAATTCAGTAACACAACAGCAGAAATCATTTGTTAAGTAAATGAAGTTTTGGTTATTTTGACATTTTTAAAATGAAAGAACTGAATTTCATACACAAAAAAATTGTTTCTTTAAACAAGGTACAAATTTATTTGCCTGTCTTCCACTCAAGGCGCTACTATTACTTGGAAAATGCAAAAAAGGATGTGTTAACAATAATGAATGATTTAAAGAGACATCAGTCTTGATATAATGAGCTCAAACATCAACAGGACAAAATTTTTTATTGCTTAAACAATACACACATTATGTATGTGGGATACATAGCCATTATCACTGTTGAAACCTATGAGTTTAAATATATTGGGTAAATAGCAAAACAAAAACTAATTGTCTCTTTAAATTGTAATTTAATATTTTAACCCCCATGCAGAACTTTACAAGCTGCTCACAAGATGACATGAAACTTGTTAATATGGTTTAAAGCAACACACTAAAAATATGGGAAAACGGACTACAAAGTAATGTTTTCCTACTATGCATTTTCCATAACAAACAAAAGAAAAACACAACTTTAGTTTCTGTCAGGCAGATGAAGCCTTTACCTGAACCCTAGGAACAAAAGGCGTTGTTCTTCTACTAAGGCTTTGGCTCTGGTAAGCAAAATTAAAGAAAAAGCAATAAAACAAAACCAAAAAGGACAACACGCTGGAAACTAAAAGACCAAAAGTAAAAACAAAGACACACAGCTATTACTTTAAACACAGCTTTACACCAAGGACATATTTATCTAAAACAAAGTATTTTAATGCAATGTATAAATTAAATCTGCAAATCTATTACCAAATCATATCAAAACTCTGTGACTGAAATTCTAGCCTTAAGGAAGTCAGCAGGAATTTTGCCACTGATKCCCCAGGAGCAAGGATTTCATTTGACATGTCCACCTACTGATAACATTTACAATAGATTTAGAAATAACATTAATAAAAGCAGCAGGTCAGCAAAGTGTGATTTAAAAGTGGGCTAGAAAATATGAATTCAGCTTGATCATCCCTTTCAGAAAGATTGTAGACACATATTCAGAGACTGAAACAAATACAGTTCACATACTGACAGCTTTAGCTGCTTTCTACAGTAAAACAATACTAGGTTTTCCAAAACTGCGACTTTAAGTGGCATTTCTATAGAAAGCCCTAATAAAGACTTTAAAAATGATTAAAAGAAAAGGCTATCTGATGTTAGCAGTAAGAGGGGAAGGTGCAATCAATGTATTTCCAACCTCTAGCAATCACGACAGAAATGACATATGGTAAATACAGAAAACCCTTGCATGAAATGGGATCTATACCATTTAGCAATCCTAGTGGTCGCAGAGCACACAGCAGACCCGTTTACAACCCTTACGTTTGCGTTTTAATACTTCTGCCTCCATACGACACTGTGGACCTCAGCAGCTACATTTAGACTATCGGTACCAGGCGCACTCCTGAGTTCCTGGACCAGCTACGAACTCCAACCACTCTCCATCTGCAGCTTAGGGCAAGCGCTAACGGAGTAGGACAGGAAAGATACCTGAGCACGGGGCTGGACAGGAGCAGGAGCACACGCCAGCAGCTCAGAGTGGATGAGTGGGGAAGAGGAGTATGGGAGGATGTCGTAATAGCCACAGCAATCTGGTAGTGCTGGCCAGCCCTCAGGAATTCAGCAGGTAGAAAAAATCTCTGCCTCCCTGCTTGGTTTTCCTGAGATTATCAGTCTACTTCAGCTCGACAGTCTGTGTCACAGTTGTTGTCTGATGTGCTCCTGAGGCGCAGCAGTTGCACGCTGCCCCCACATTGCACTGGCAGTACTGTACAGCCCAGTGCAAGGGTGCCAGAATACGACCTACTCACACACAATGAAAGTAGATCTTCAGCTCACTTCTGCTCTGTATTACAACAGAAATATAGATATTCAGAATATCACAGTCCTTAAAGGGACAGAATGTCTCCCCTGCGCCCCAGGAACCCACAGCTGCCAAATGCTGCCCTGGAGATGGAGGGCAACAAGCACCTCCTGTGCACTGGCTCGTACTGCGCAGACCTTGACCTTAGGGCAACAGTGGTTCACCTGTCCTGGGACAGAAGACAGAAAGAAGGGAAAGGGAAGGCGAAGGGGAAGGGGAAGAGGAAGGAGAAGGGGAAGGGGAAGGCAAAGCATGCCTCATACTTGACCTCATCTTCCCCCCCCCAAGATATGCAGACATATCACGTTCTTTGCAATGTACTATATCCCCTTTCTAATATGCTGTAGATTATCCAACGTGAATAAATACACCTTTATTTTACTGCTGTATAAACTGAATAAGCATGGAAAATCAATTGAAGCACAAATGTTTCTGTGGTTCAACCGTACAAGCAAATAGCTTAATTTTATACATGATGCCCCTTTTCTCTGTTAGAATTTCCACCAGTAAAAAAATGAAATATTGTAATTTTCTATCTGCACCCATTTACCATTTTTTCTAGTCAGGTTACCAGTTTCTAAAGCTAAGTACTGCAGAAGCATTCCAAGTTATACCTTTCATGCAGCACTGAAAAAATAGCCCAAATGCAGTAATGGAGCAAAGAGCACCAACACACAAAGAATACYGACTTCTTCAAAATGTCATTAAAAGAAAAACAAATCAATGAAAAAACACAGAAACAGGAACCAGACAAGGCAAATAATAATAAAACAATAAGTGCAACAACAACCAAAATTACTCCCCTTGAAGAACAATGTGGACCAAAAATACCGTAAAATAAACTGCACAAAACACAGGTAACAAATTATTCCTATACCTTAATATATTATGACAAACAATAGTTTAGTGTGGCTGCACACAATTTATTTCAATTAAATATGTATTTGGGTAGAATAATTATCAATGGAAGGAAGATTTCTAAAGTATGCAGGATGGTTTGCTATTACTCAGCTCTGGAGTGTCAGTCACTGTAGGAATGTCACTGTAGCCTCAACGGAAGAAAACAACTACACAGACTAATCCCAACACAGAGAAAAATGTAGAAGACTGAACAGACAGAAAAAAAAATCACTGCAATTAACCTGGCTAAATAACTTTTGTACTATAGCCTAAAACACACGAGATTCAACACAGCAGGCACTAGAAACACATTCTCTCTTCTTCTAAAATCATTTCTAAAACTCTCTTATTTTTGTCTAGGAGTCAAATGCATAAATATAGAAACTTAAATTCTGATTTAAACACCTACCTAAATTGCTTTAATTTTAAGACCATTAAATACTGAGGGTGCTTATTCACTTCAAAGATGTTTAAGGCTTCTCTGTATCGCCAAAAAAATCTGTCACTGAAGACCTTAAATTATGTACTGAATTACAAATGTCTTGATCAAGGAATACAATCAGAAGAGAACTCAGTCAGCCTTTTTTAATTCTAGGTCTTTAAGACCAAAGCAAAACTCCACTCAACACTATCCACCTATACAAGTAAATATGCAAAATCCGATACAAGAATTTTGCCAAAATACGTATTTGAGCACACAGGTATTTTATTTTGAGCACGCTATATATATAGGAGCATACGAAGAGCTGGCATTAGAAATAGCCTGAAGTATATATGGGGTAAATGGAAGTAATACACAACTTTGCCAAAATGCCTAAAAGAGTGTGCAGATAATCTCCCCCTTCCGTTGTCTTGGTTTAATACATGTTTCCTGGTATATTTTGGCCAGAATAAAATCAGTAAACAAGACTGAACATAAAGAAGAACATTCCAAAACACTGTCAATAAAACCACCTTGAAAGGTCTGTTTGAATAAGGATGTACATATCCAGGTATTTATTCAAATTCTTCAGAGCTCCATCAGAATTGTAGATTTCTCCACTTCTGCCCACAACTTTGCTATTTCACAGCTTATTACACACAGCTACCCTGACAACAGCCCATCGGACCACAGAATATTATTAAAACCACAGAAAACACTTTGGAAATCTTGTCTATCAGCCATCCCATCACGATTCCTCACACTTGCCTGGCTTCACCCACCAGCTCTCAGCACGGCAGCAGACACGCTTTTCCACATGGCCTTGCATTGCCACAAAGAACAGCACCTTTTTGCATTCTGTCTCCATCTACCCTCAGCCTTCTGCAGTTATTTTCCTGCCTAGGCACTCACCATAAAAAGCACATTCCCAATTATACTGGGAATTCAGTATTTCCTTCCATTTCCATCTACTCAGCTATTTGGAATGAATGACTGCTCCATCAACTATCCTGTTAGAAAAGAGCTGATTAAAAATATGAAAAACAAAATACTGAAGCTCTTTCCATTTTGTAGTGTTCAAAATAAAATATGTTTTGAAACATGGGGAGATGTAATTTTTAAAATTCAGTGTCTCTTGGTTTCTTCACCTTTGGTAAAGGCACATAGTAACACACTCTCATAGTTCATTCTAATTTTTAGAAACGTCACCAACTCTACAAAAAGAAGTAGGTCAAGAAATYTTTTTTTCACTCTAACTTTTCCAAAGTTGAGAAACTTTTCAAAAGTTATAAAATGAGAAATAAGAATTTTTAAAATGAAAGAAAAACTATTTATTGCACTGAATTCACTGAGGAAAACAGACATAGAACTCCTAGTTTTGAAAAGTAAAARGTTTTGATTTTCAAAACTCTAAATTAAAATATCAGTCCAAAATGAAACAGCAGATATGTACTATTTTGGGAAATAAAAATACTTTCTACAAAATACTTCAATTCTCTCTTAGGTCTTTTTTTTCTAAAAATATTTTTCAGTCTGCACATTTCAAAAAGCCCTCTTTTATTGTGGGGGCAATCCTGGGATTCCTTTGGGGTGCCACATTGCTATCTATCCACACCATCTGCTGACATGGTGACAGCCACCCTTCCTTGCAAAGGGAAAGGTCTAGCATCATCCTCCTAAAGCCTTGAGCTCACAGCAGCAAGAACTGGGTTGTACCATTAACATGACAACATAAAATAGAGCTATCTCCAACTCTTCTTTAACTGGTGAGATAAGATAGCTGTCTAAATTTTTGAACTGCCTACTAATGTGAGGTGCCTAAATTGAGACAGTAGGACATTAATTTTGAGAGTAACTGAGCACTCGTGACCTTGGTGTCAGTCAACTGGAGCCAGGGGTTTTCAGAATTACTATCAGTTGCACTCTGAGGGAAACAAGGGCATTGTATAGTAGGGAGTACTGTATACAGTRGTATACAGTATATAAGAGGACAAAAAGGACAAATGTGGTGAAGATCTCTAAACATCTTCTATCATTATTTGGTTTTCTTAGGTGGGAGGAAATGTTACAAACTTAATAAATAGTTAAAGGCATCTATACCTTGAAACAAATGAACAAAAAATCATTAAAAACAGGAATGAGTTAAACCCTGAATTTATATGCCACTCTGAGATGTATGTTAACCTTTTTGAATTCTGTCATTCTGAGTAATTTAGAACATATCTCCAAAGCCCCTGGTACTATTTTTATGCATCTCAAACTGCAATATCCTATCAAACTGCAAAATCCATAGAATTAATTAATAACTTTGCCACTAAACCCTCATCTTGAACTCCTGAAGATTTTGTTTCAGGAATGAGAAACTGAGGAAGTCAGTTCTGTGTGGTTTCCTGCTTCTCACACAGGTTTTGGGATCATCTTTCTGCAGTGCCAATGCACTGGACATCTGAGCAGCTAACTCTGCATCACCCTGGCAGCTATGAGCCAAAACCTGTTGACAGCCTACTCTTTATGAGATTTAGCCAAAAGAGCTTTTCTTTTTTCACTGTTTCCAATATTAACATTTTTTGCCATATTGTAAAACTATATTAGTTTTTAAAAACTTCAATATCTGTATTTTGATAGTTCACATTCCCTTGTTGTTATATTTTGTACAAAGTTCTCTGCACTCTACACTGATGATTTCTAATTCTACATTTTTTCAAAGGATTCAGTCTTCCAAAGTATTTAAGTACCACAGTTGCACAAAATTCAGAATTATATATTGCAGATGGCTGGTTTGATGAGCAAAACAAATAATGTCTCATGCACTGCAAAATGGAGCCAACATGGCTGCTGACCAGACAGAAAATATTTATTCCTCTCTTCTATAGATACCATAAACCATTTGTGTGAGACCTACAAACTGTCTGCTTAGATTTTCTGCCTATTTTTATAGCCCACTCATTATGTTAACATAAACATCTTGGAGGAATATAAAAGTGACCTTTTCAAACCTGTTTAACATCAACTTTGCACTGCTTCCATTTTGTTTTCCTCTCAATTTCAAAGGGTACCAGACCACAACTAAGCACTTCTGAAAAATCACACTTTGGAGTTGTAAATGGCACAGAATGGTGTACAAAACCTGAGTCCTTCAGTTTAGCACAAAAATTATCCTTTCAAAGAAAACATTCATATAATGAACTTAGTAAGAGTGAAGAACAAAAGTGAGTAACACGACATATTGGTACAATGAGTATAACATTAGCAAACAGGCAAAGGGATATCTGGTAAAAGGTATATACGAGAGCTAGGGCATAAAAATAAACACTATTATTGTCCAAGCACACAGGTGATAAAACCTACCAACTGTACATGTAAGTGTTACAGTTAAAAAAGCATACACACTCAACAGCACAAATATAACTGGAGGCCAAGATTAGGCCTTTCTGAATATCTGACTACCAATGTGACAGCTTACTAGAAAAATATACATATATATGTCTAATACATGGACTGCTCTTAAAAAATTATGTCCCTTCCTATACTGAGATATATAGCATAACTAAAAAAAATAAAAGGTTTAACAAGAAATTTATTTTAGAGCTAGCTTGCACTCTGCACAAAAGTTTGGATATGCTGAAAAAAGTACAACATTAATATCAATGAAATGTTTACATACTGAAAGTTGTCCAGACAAGAACTGTGGAACATCCCTTAACATGCCAGGACTCATAGGAGAAGTCACTGAAATAGAAGGTCGGTCCATTTTTTGAGATTCAAATGAACTAGAACCTGTAATTATAAATATTTTTTTTATAAATAGTACCACTTACATATTTTTCACAACATTCTTTAAATAAAAAGATACAAATAATCACACATACAATAAAGTTGTTTATTGTGGCAGAATTGCTATTTCACCTATTTAAAGTGACCAAATAATGATACTCAATCTTCTGATGCTGAAATGCAATCAAAAGCTTACCAAGTTTATTATAGCTGCAAAATATCATCTCAAGCATATAGAACAAATAATAGCTTATTCAAATATTTTCCACAGTAATAATGTCTGTAAACTGAAGGCCCAAAATTCCTATTTACATTACTGTGGTCAAAGGAATTCAGTCTTCTGAAGGGCACATATTATCTTGTACAATTAGACTAATTTTTTAAGTAGATTTTTATAAAAATATCAAGATGCAGATGAAGTATTTTGTACATTTTGTTTCTAACCTGCAAGAGCTTCTGTCAGAGAACAAGTTTTGACATATAAAATGTAGAGTAAAAAAAGGACTGTATTGTAAGTACAAAACACTGCTTATTAATATTCCGTATCTCACAAAATGTAATGGATTTTATTTTAGGACTTGGATCATCAGTGAAGAGTTATTGCAGGAGTTTCTTCACATTACTATAATTAAGTTTATGACACTGCATTTATTAATAGCTTCTATTACAAAAGAATTCTAAAACAATGATAAAAAAATAACTCCAGGCTGAAATCCATTTTACAAGGTCTAAGCCAAAGAACAAGTTATTTTTCTCTCATGAATATTGGTTTAGCCTATTTAAAGAGAGCTGAATGGTCCTAATAAAATAGAAGTGTTCTGATTTCAAAGTAACTGTCTCTTTAGTTCTAAACAATGAATAGTTCATCCTCATTTTTAGTTTAAAGGGAAATTAAAAATTGAGATTAATATTGTTGTATATTAGTTAGCATTATGCTTTTCTTTTCAATATAAAGCAGCCTCAATTTATAACAAAATGTCAAGCCTCAATTGACATATCCCTACTTCTGATAGTTTATTATTAAACAAAGGTAGATGAGATAAATAGATAACACGGGGTGATGACATATTGAGACAAATACAGACAAATGGACAAGGGCTATACTGACTGAAACAACCATCTATTTCAATCTATCTGTGCTTACATAAAAGAGAGAGAAGATTTTCCTACCCCGCAATTGAAACTTACTGGACTCCAGCTGTGCATGTGTGCTGTCAGGTATTCTGGGAATATCCCTGAAATCAGGAAAAGTAAGACAGGCTGATCTAACAATCATTTTCAGAGTTCAGTTAAACTGCAACATTTTTCAAGTCACCATGGAATGCCTCAGGAAAATCGCATGATTGACTGATTGTCTTCAGCCACAGGAAGATTTTTCCTTTGTCCAATATAAATAATTTCAGTGGCCAATTAAAAGCTACAGCACAAGGGCTTGGTGAGTGCAGGAGTTCTCTGGCTGCTGAGAGGGAATGCTACCACTGCTGGGGAATCAAAATGAGACTGCATGCAGTTTTGTGTAGTCACAAATAAAATAACTGAGTAAATAAAAAAACATATAAACAATCTCAGAATCAACTGCAGACTGAAACTGTGAGTAGGAAACTTTATTATGACACTATAAATGATTTAAACTTATTGGACACTCAACCAAACATACTGGGCCCTCAGTACTGGCTATCCCACTGTGTCCTTTACTCTTCCTGAACTCCACATTTGGAAGACCTTACCTTTTCTGTGGGAAGATTAGATGTACAATTTCATCTGACAAAATTACATGCTTGCATACACACGAGATGTTGGATCACCTGCAGTAAGTGGCATGTAGAGCTATGTGATTTTAGAGCCCTCAGGGGCAATGACTAAGTGCTTCATTACGCCCGCGCACAGGGACCTATGCTTCCTGTGAGGGACAAATGTTACTATATTAACAATAAGCTAACAGAAACATTTTGGAGGCATTTGGGCAAAACAAGGCAAGGTGAAGACCTTCAGTTCTTAGTCACAGTAAGAACAGTATTTTAAATGATTTTGTGTGTTTCAGTAGATTTAGGTTTTTGAGAGGAAGGGAATGTTAAAAATGCTTTCAGTAATACCCACTACCTGATACAATGAAAGAAAGCCTGTACTACATATAAATAAAACTTACCTAGTTCCTTTTTGGTACTTCCTTTCCAAACATTTCTCAACAGTTGCTAGAAAAATAGCTTCACTAAACAGATTCAGGAATTCAGTTCACCAGGTGCACTGGTGCTGCAGTACCCAATAGTTCCAATGAATTAAAAGGCATGCAATTGGCATAACTGCCCACAGTGGCTAAGGAAATGTTACTGCCTCTGTTGCTAGTAAGCAAAACATGTCAGAAACTTGTAAGTGCTGTTGAAAAAGTAAATACTTAAGATTGCATATGGGATATTTGTAGAATTTGTAGAGGAACCCAATACTTGCCTATCACTTCACTCAGATATACACTCCAGAATCTAACCTTTAATTCAAAATTATTTCTCGCATATAAGTTTGAGAAGAAAACCTTGAAAATATGTACCATTGTGAACAGATGGAATAAGAGTTTTCTGGAGATAACTGAAACAATAAACTTGAAAGCTTTGAACACTACCATTTCTGTTCCTGAAATTTTCAGATACCAGTATTTCACAATAGTGTGAATGGCATTACTTACAAGGAACTCTTACCAAGACAAATAGATGTAGGAGAAACAGCTACAGAAATCTTGGATTGGCATGGAGAGAAAGGGGTTTTTGGCAAGTATTTTTAAGCATCCCTTGACATTTTAAGATATGTTTCATTGAAAGCACATTTGATTGAATAATTAACACAACACAATACATCATGCCTTCCAAAATCAAAATAGTAGTAACTAGGAAAATAAAATGTCATTCTAAAATATATATTTCTGAGAATTAGAAAGAGGAAAATGGAAAAGTTATTGCATGTAAGAGATAGCCAGATCCCTCAGAATAGCAACTTGGTCATCAGTTTTTATTGTAAGATAGAAAAAGGGATAAATTACATGCAGAAATGACACCATCATTTTTGAAAAGGATCTTTCTATTTCATCTTCCTTTATCAGCTTAGCTTGTCATCTTCAGTTTTCATAACATTCAGCCCATAATATAATGAAGAAGAACTAACCATAGTGTTTACTGGAATTTGTCTTCGTATTCAGAATATCAGAATGAGACAACAGGTTCTCTCTCAACGAAGCTAACTGCCAGTCTCTGACTGTCTCAAGATTTCTGGCACAAGTTAACACACTACCATGCGACCATCATAAGACTCTCATGTCTTAATTAATAATAGGATATACCTCAATGTGAAAATGCCCCAGGGAATAAAGTTTGAATCTATTTAAAATTACTGAAAGTTCAGATTAACCAAAAGTCTGAAGCGATGATTATTTTATTCCTTGGGGCAGAACTCAGACCTATGGCTTTGTTCCCTTGGGCAAGTGTAAGATGTTCCTTTCTATAGCCCATTTGATTATGACAAGGAGTCTCCTAAACTGAGAAGATGCTATGATATTACCAGCTCATCAGCTGAAATCTCATGAAAAACACTTCTGAAGTTCTATTTTTTATATCAAACTCCAAAAAGTCACATATATCATCTGATCAAAATCCAAAACCTCACCACCCTGTAGCTGATTAAAATAAATACTCATTCAATGTCTAAATAATATCTCTAGAAGGTATTTATCACTGAGGCTTCAGATATAAACCCATTTATGTTAGTAACTGGAGATTTGGAGGTGAAGAACCTTTTTCACCTCTACTGTAGAGAGACGAGGAATCAAGTATGCAGTTTTTTAGCCCTGATCTGGCTCAGTTCTTCAGGCAATAAGGCAAATAGTTAATGCTGAAGAAGGCATCCTGAGAACATGCATGCCCTTCTTTAAGGAATTATAAATGAGCCGCTCTAGTGCCAGCAAGTGGTGCACATGGTTACGTCAATGAAAGACATTATGATAAGGAGGGTAAACAACAAAAGAGAGTAAACATATATAAAAGCACAGGAAAGAATAGAGGAGATTTCCCACAGTGAAGGGAAAGCAGAAAGAGAAAAAAAATGGAATAGTTATTTTCAGCATGGGAGCTTTTGCTATAAACTGTTATTTGAGAGAAGTAAAGATCTTACCCATGTATGAAAGGTATGTGAAACCTCTTCTGAGAGAATATTCTCCTAGCAATGTAGTCTGCCCCTTAGCTTTACTATTTATTGACAACTCTCAAGTTATGCCAAGGCTTTTATGGATAAGATAGAAGATATAGCTTTTGCCCTGAAGGGGTTGCAATTCACTATGTATGTAAGAGATAAGCTCTCATCTCACTGACAAGATAAAGTAATTTTTATTACCAAGTTCCAGGTTCAAATTGTTAAACCACATTATGTCCTACAAATAACTTCTTCAAGTTGAACACACCCAGGTATGATATCTTGAAGCTAAACCCATAACAAATTATCCTCAATGAAATTTCAACCTCAGATTAGACATTTCTAGATTTTTTGTTAGCACTTCCTATTTTCAGTTGTTATGTTATTCATGCTTTCTGGTATGAAGCAAAGATAATTGTGTGTGTGTGTGTGTGTGTGTGTGTGTGTGTGTGTGTCTAACGAAAAAGGAAAGGGATAAATATATTTTTAATATGTAATTCCATGTAATAATATAAACATATTTCTCCCACATGAATTAGATTATTACATATAAATTACATACTAATTATATTATGAACAAAGGTAAGCCACAGTTGCAGATCCTATAAACAAGGCCTTATGCACAAAATTATCTTCAATCTCATTAATGAAAAGGTCTATGATTAGGGAGAGCAAATCAAATTCAGTGATAAGCATCCCTTTTCACAGCCCTGCTATGATCACCTATGGAACTTCCAGTGGAGAAATAAAAGAGGGACATGACTGCAGACTGTAGGAACTTGAAGAAAAAGAATGGATAAAGAAGGGGAATTATTCACAGTCTAAGATAACAAAGCAAGCAGAAATGCTCTATGGCTAAGTAAGAAAAATTTAAGTTTACACATTAAGAGGGAAGTCAGAAAGTCAAGCAAAAGCAGGCAGTGTAAAGCACCAAAAAAAAAAAAAGTGCTGGACCACTGAGGTAAGCACTACGAATAGCTACTCATTTAGATATGTTCTATATTACATACCAAGCAATAATTTAACAGATAATCTCCTCAAAGATGAAGAGGATGAAAATTTGGATTCAACCCTTTCCCCCAAGCATACTGATTATGTCATTAACATTCTGTATTTTGGCCAAAATTCTACATTGCAGACTATCAGTAAATAGAGTTCATTGTAAGTTCATTGTCCCAAGTATGAACATATATATGTTATATAAAAACAGAAGTGGTGAAGCAAGAATCAAGAATGAAGTTAATAATCAAGGATTTTGATGATAAAGCGTGTAACCACAGTTTCAGACCCAATACAGGCTGGGACAACAACTAATCAACCACGGAAGGGAACCTATTTTTGACCCTATCAGCAGATGATGTTAGTTTGGGCATGAAGAAATGTCTCCTGCTGTCTCAGGGAATACAAGATTTCACACCACCTCATTCTACTAACTGTGATGGTCTATCATTCTAGCTGTACCTATGGCTTACAGAATTTTTACACAATTTTATCCTTTACAATATTTATAAATCTGTTTGATATGTTCTTTACCAAAAGTGAAATTTAGCGATACTTTTATCATAATTAATAGTAAAATTTACAAAGTTACTTACCCAATTGGCCTTGAAACTACAAGCTCCACCTGTGGCTCAGGTTTGGATTCTAAAATGATGTTATACACCTCCTCAAAGGTGGCTCCTTGTAGTAGCCGTCCATTCCATTCTAATACTTCATCACCTACAATTTCAGTAATAATACTCTGCTTAGGAAGTCTTCTGTGAACTGTACTTACAAGGACAATTTAAGCTATACTATTGCAAGTTTACTGAATTGTGAAACCTGTGCTGTAGAACAAGTTTGGAGTCTTAAATATAGGAAAATCCTGAGCATTAAAACTTTTCTGCAGCTCAACGTTGAATAGATAAAGATCAACAAAACAATTACATTATCATTAGGACCCCTATTGAATTAGATATAGCTCTTACTTGCATTGCTAGTTGTGGCTTTAAAAAAAAACACACGATGATCTTTATAAAATGCAGATCTTTAAAACAGCATATCTAATCAGCTTACTATTTTGAAGACCCTTTTCCATGTAAAAGTTTAGTATTTAGGTTTTCTGATAGTTCTTATGTTAACACTTAATATTTCTTGCACATTCTCCAATGTAGCAATCCGTGGTTTGCATGTTGGGACAGAAACAGAACTTAAAAGTTTCTTAGCTGGACTGGTTCTTTTGGCTCATATGTGATAGCTTGGTTTAGCTCTAAATAAAAATATACACCATAAATTGAGTGGGCAGGACATCAGTGGAATATGTGATTTTGAGCACATGAAAATGTGCATGAAAACACAAAAATGTGATTTTGAAAAACATCAGATTTTATGTATTTCATAAAAGTAGCAATGCAGATAATCTAGTAACTATGTCAGGTTGAATTCTGCAGCAGCTCACAACACTTATTTAATATACTTTTACTTCTAATTAAACTCATTCTCTTGTTACCACCTTTAGAAAAGCAACTCAGTAGTACAGATACATACCTGGTCTAAGATGCCCCACTGTATCAGCTAAGCTTCCTTTTTTAACTTTGGTGATAAACGCACAGAGTCGACCTGATTCAGTCATCTTTCCTCCTACTACCTGTTTCAAAGAGGAATTATTTTCATAGAATGAGAATTACTTTAAACAACTGAAACTTTCTGGCAACAGAAAAAATAATTAGATGATTTCTTTGGTTTTCAGGTAGCACAGGTAAGGCAGATACACTTGACAAAATGCCACAGAATATCAGCTGTGGCAGGCTATGTTTATACCTTTTCAGATATTTAAATAATTTAAACACAATGCAAATACAGAATGCTGAAGCTTTTAAACTTTACCATGCATACTTTCACTATTTCAGAGTACTATATATTACCAAAAAAAGGGAAGCATTGGACGTTAGACTGCTTACTTCAACACATTTAGGAGAAAATAGATATATTAATGTAACAGAACTCATGGCATTCACATAGTCCTGACTGCTACTAATGGCACGTAGATGTAGGTATTGAGAGGAGAATATACTTGTTAATTTGTAGGCAAAGGGCACAAAAGTCAATGCTGTTAAGCCAAGATGTGCTATTCGGAAGCTATTTAGCTGAAAAAAAAAGAAAAAAATTCTGATCAGTGCTTTGCTTTGCTTTCCTGTTCTTTACCTACAATGGTAGCCAGTTTGATGAAAAAAATCTATATGAAGATTCTCATTTCATTTATTTAAATGTTGTGGGAAATCTTGCTTGCACAACTATAGGATTTATGCTAAGAACTCCATTTTCTATTTGCATTATTTTCTTTGAAAACTGTACTTTTAAAGTAACATGCAAAATCATATTACTATGCAGAAGGATTTATACTAGGTAGCAAATGTCTCTATCAATTAAGCAAATCCACTTTGGTTGGGCAAGTTTGATGAGAATACTTGTCACATTGAAGATTTCTCTGCAGGGAAATTCAAGTAAATTTGACCTTACTATATATCTTAGAATCAAGAGATTCAGGTATCAGGATCAGTTATAAGTGTGTGATCTTCAAATTCTTTGAATTCTGAACAGTCTTCATATAGGGGATGAAAGACTGTCATACCAAATTCAGTTATGCTACTTTCAATAGCGTAAATATTTTAAAAATCAGGTCAGGGGAAAACTGTTGAAAATCACTCTTTCAGGAAGTCTATTGAGATTAAAAAGTAGTTATTCTTGAATCTAAACTATTCATGAATGTTAATGAAGAGTTCATCTTTATAATAGAAGATAAACTATTTAAACATAATAGCAAGTAATAGTGGCACTATTAGTCTCTTCTTTTGCATTTTCTGACAGGAAGACAATAATACACATACCAAAAGCAATGCTCAGTGGACTTCTCCACTGACCTCAAAATACAATCATTCATCAATTAAATTAAAATTCAAAAAATTTTAGAAGCAGATCAGTATAGTTTATAATTAATTGCATTGATAAAATTCCTATTTACAGTATATGACTATAGCCTAATCTGTGTACCTCAACTGAAGCCAGTGTCAAGCTAAATAGAGAATACTGGATTAATCAAACTTCTTTATGATTTGCCACAATAAGGAAGTTGATTCAAAATAAATACATGCTTATTTTTTTATCATGTATAATTCAATCTCATTCTTGTACTAGTATTGATTTAAATAATCATATCACATAAAAATGAGATTATAATGTGAGCTAGACATACCTTCTTTATGTGTTGGAAGAGTACTGCACCATGAAAAGATGCAAACTCATTTGCAATAGTATACAACAAAAAAATACTTAGTATACAATAAATAAAKGCTAAATAATTTTCAGTCTTGTATATTTAAAACATAATAAATCAATCAATCAGAGGGAAAAAAATCAAGAAACAGTGCTTTTCCAGTGGCAAACTCTGCTCCGGATCCAGGTGTCAAGTTCCAGATGGCTCCTATATCTTCCCAAAAGGTTACGTGCTTTTCACATTTCTCCTCCCTTCTGGGAACAGAAGTTATACTGCAGTACAATGCCAGTCCTGAAGAAAGTGGACAGGGCTTGGCTTGCCCAGCAAGGACGCAATTCAGTATCCTGAAGAGCAGACATTCTCAGCAAACTTGGGTAAAACATGTCTAGTTCTGTTGCAAGATGTAATTTATTGAGCCTTTCAGGGATCCCGCAAAATTACTTTTGGTAGATGAATATAAAATTTCTTTATACCTTATTTTTGTGAATAAGAAGACATTATAGATATAGCTGTAGATACAGTGTATATTATGAGCATACTTGTGTTATAAATGCAGCTACTTTAGCTGAGAGAAAGTTATAAGTATTTTCAAAATTGTACATTACTAACCTTCAATCCGAGCATTGCTCCTGAGTCTCTAGGCACACTTCCATCTTTTAGTCGTTTATTTAACAAAATCCGACCAATGAGACGATCTCCATCTTTGGATGGCTGCCAGGTTACTGGATGCTATCATATGGTGTTAATGGAAAATAAAGTGAATAGGATTTTAAAGAATAATATTTCAGTAATATTTTTCATTTCCTGATATATTTTTAAAATGCAATGGAAGTACTATGATTACACTAGTATTTAATCTAATACAATGACAGAAAACAAGTCCTGAAAAAGATTTATTTGGACATATAATCCATCACAAAGTATTTCTAAGATTTAAAAATATTATCAACTTTACTAAATCAAATTTGTAAATATCTATACCATCTTGGCATCTTCATAGTTGAATAGATACCGAAAGGTATGCATAGCTATGCATACACAATGACAATCACACCACAGTACTCACAAAAATAAATGCTGAAGTCTAGTACAGCACAAGACTAACACTGAAAAAGAAATTTAACTCAAACCAAAAATTTGATATATCAGGGCTTAGACTTGTTCTTTCCCCCCTATTCCAACCATGTCAGTTTTCTCTGAATAGGGCTGACAGACTTTTTTCAATTTGCATTTTCTCTCAGTAGCCCAAATATTAAGAAGTTAGAATATGTTAAAAGCTATAATCATTACTCTACATTTGAATATAATACTTCTTGGAATGATTACTGCACATATTGAGCATTGTTAGAGTGAATATTTTATTATTTCATTACTATATGTGGGCATGGTTATACATACTGTTGTATGCTGGCATAACATAATTAATAAAATTTTAAATAATATTTTGTTCATTTTGTGTAATCATAGCACTTTTTCATAAATAAACACCACTTTCATGCTCTACTTCATGCAAAATTAGCAGGCACAGACAAATCCCCTCTCATTACAACTAATAACTCTAAAAAGCTTATCATAATCCCCACCAAACCAAAAGCAAAAGTAACAAACACCAAAGCAGATGGCAGAGACTTTAATTCTGCACAATACTACACAAAAATGGCATGGCAACAAAACAAAGGAACAACTATGACAGTGAAAGGGAAAAAAGAAAAACAACTTTTCTGTGCAGAGAGGGACCCAATTTTCTCCTTTTTTCACCTGGGATTTAAACTATTAATTTAATTTCAGCCCCAGGAGTTCAAATGTAGTAAATCAGATAAGCCAATCAGCAGAATCCTTATTGTTAATTACTTCACACGTGAAGATAATACCATGATATACTATTCCGCAACCATAATAACGTTTCTTTTTGCCTCAGTAATTTTTTTTCGCTTGGGCTGCCAAACAGTAAAAGCTGCAAGCATGCAGGGACTTTTCATTTGTTTTTCTTTTCTGCACCTTAGGAAATGCTAYATTTTCTCTAGAAACACCCTGTCTCATATTTTATGCACTATTTTAATGAGTGACAGAGAGCAAACAAAGACCAAATGAGCAGGTTAAAATGCAGACTCCGTAATCTCAGTACCTTCTCGCTATGGCTATGCTCCTCGTTTAGAGTCGTGCTACTACACGTATCTACCCCAGAGTCTTTAATCTGAGGCTCAGACCATTCCAAGTCCTCTTCCAAAGAGTGGCCACCAAAGCATACCAGTTTCTTTTGTCTCTCAGATAAGGTGTTAGAATCCGACAAAACTGCCTGCTCACTAGTTTTTCTTTTTCCCCTTTGACTGTCCCCTATAGGTGTGGGATAAAAAAAGGATACAAAAAAGAAAACATGCAAAGGCATAAATAAAACAAAGGAAAAGTGAAATGACAAAGGCAACTAAATGGTAAGGCTCCACATGTCTCACCAAAGACATTGGGGATGCCTCACTGCTATGCCAAGATGTATGGTCCAACCAGTTGTAATCCATGTCTCCTGTGAGAATCAGACAGACAAGAGCGCAGTAAAGGAAAGGTGAAAGAAAGGACAGACAAAGATACAATAAAATTGTAAAGACTCCTGATTAGCCTAGCTGATTCATAACCTTTGCCAGCAGGACTTGCAAAGTGTTTCCCACACAAATTTAGACTCGCGAAACAACAGAATACATGAAATGTGAAATACATTGGGGAGGCAGGTGTGCATGTCTGTGTGTGCATGTAATTATATACAGTGTAAAGCATGAGGGATTCGGAAATAACTGTTTCTATAAAGTTACTTACATTAAATTAAATCAAAGAAAACAAATTGTATTTTGTCCGTAACAGAATTTGCTGAAAGGAAAGCATCTGAATGGAGAACGGGTTTCAATCTGGAGAACGGGTTTCAATCATAATCTAAAGAAACAGTTTTGTCTTAAGGAATGGATTTCTTTGCTTTCCCAACACAAACTAATGTTTTTCTAATCACTAAAATACTTAAGCAATGGGATGCTATATTAAGCTGCACTGTGGCTGTTTTAAAGAAGTTTAAATGATCTGTTAAAGTATGATAGGATTGTTAAGAAAAAAATACAGAATATTTTTAGAATAAAAAGCATATTAACTTTGCTTGAAATTCCCAGAGAAATATCTACTGTTTAAATATCAGGCAGAATTCCAGTTCATATAGGTATCTCATAATTGGGAATAAGCGTGTTTTGAAACTTTAATTTTTGACACTGTTTGTGGCAGACAATTGATAGGAAGAAAGGTTCCATGGTTTTGAACAAAAAGTCTAAATTAATAATACTGCTGTGAATAGAACTGGAGAATGATTCGTGTATTTTATCAAAATGTTCTCATTTATCCAGATATTCAAAATTGCAATTAATGCCTAGATATTTTGGCGCTATTGCATTTCCCTTTTTGTTTACAATACTGTTACTACAGGTTACTTAATATTTTGGTATTATTGTGTGCAGGACAACAAGTTGACTTTCCTATCGAATTCCCCGTCCAACAGAACACTCAACCAATCTAGTTCTGCTCTTCTTAGTACAGACCACAAGGGACATGTTTCTATTTCCATTACCACAGATCCTGCTCTGACATTGCTCAACTTCTTCCCCTGAAACTACAGCAATGAGTTTGTGAAATATAATTAATAGGTCTAATCACAGTCGGAACATCTAGAAAATCTTACATAGAGGATGTGCAGATACCACCGCATAACACTAAGGTACAGAAAGCTAATACATGTTTTGGAAAGTAAAATATAATCTCCTCAGAGGGATACTATGTACAAGAAGTAATATATTCCTTGTTCACTTGTTTTCTTCTAGTTCACAGACTTGCGTATGTAATATGCAAGCAAAATCACATCTCATTTTCATTTTAAAGAAGAAAATCTACTGAATATACAGCTTTTCTTTTTAAAGTCACTTTGAGTTTGAACTTAATTCCTTATACTCTGCAGAAATATTGTAGTATATTAAATATCCTTTGATTTCATAAAAATAGGACCTCATGAAATTATTTTGAAGATCTAATTCATATTTTCTAAGTAATAAATGAGCCTGCTGTAAATGTAGTAAGTGTGTTTCTTGATTCACTAGAAGGCAGATTTTAAATTGGGAAATTCTCACCAAACCTCCTGTCTTCTCATGAGAGTTAACATTTTGTCTACATTATGAATAAAACTGTGAATATCCTGTAAAGGGAAAAGAAATATTGTTCTGAGAGCTAATAGTATTTCACAAAAGATACCTCTAGTATGGAGTTTTCAATGCTGCCTTACCTCTGTCTCCAAAAAAATGGCTTCAGGAGAACTGAGTTAAAGCATCAGTGAGCTCATAAAGATGTAGCCTTATATATATATACATTTAGAGATATCTAGAAGATAGCAAGACTCCCAGTCTACATAATATTGCCCATTTTGTAAATCCTTATTTAAAAATATATTTAAAAATGAATCTTAATAAGTGAAGAAAATTCACATCATTACACTGATGACAATGTTTCAACGCTATAGTGCATGAAGCTAAGGCACATGAGCCTATACTGTTTTTTCCCAGCATTTATTTTCTGTCATCTATACAACAGCTGTACCCAAAATCCAAAATCTGACTATAGAGTTGTAGTTTGGTTCCCTGTAATTTGGCACCTAAATGTACAAGTAGAGCACTTAAATCAAATGGGCTTTATAAGCAGAATAGTTTAAACTGATCATTCTTATTGATTCCAGTTCCTCACTGTTTCTGAGGAACAGCGTATTTTTGTCAATGACTAAACTTAAATGTAGATATCTACCATTAGGCATTATAGTCTACCACTGGAAATTACTTGCCAAGTTCTACAGTTTTAAAATTCTCAGCCATCTTTACTATAATTTATAATGCAACAGGAGCCACCAGAAAGGAACGCAGGGGTATACCTATTATGGCTTTGCTGTTCTGTAATGAACATCTTCCCCCAGACTTTACAAAGCTTTTCTGCACACTGAACATTCATGTTCACATTATTTGTATCAGTTTAGATGGCTTTGCCAGCTCTCCTATTGGTACATTTTCCCATATAAATTATACAGTTTTGCATGAACTTGTCAAGAGCAAGGATTCCTATCAAACTGAACCTTCACTTTTAAGACCTATGTAGGAAATAGGAAATAACTTGTTAAAACAGGAAAACAAGCCACTGAAAATTCAAGGTCACTGAGATGTACTGATTKTATACACATTCACACTGCTAGTGTGCATATATGCAGTCACCAATAACTGATCCAGTCTTTACTACTACATGCATGCCAACAATGTGTGCATATAGGCAAACATTCAAACACAGAAATTAAACAGTCTTGCAGCAAATGACATGCTCTGAGATGTGCTGTACGTATAAAAGTTCATTCTATAGGTATATATATGAGCAAATGTTGAGCAATGTTAGGTTCTAACAATTTGGCATATGCACACCCATACTCTGAATGTACATACTGACTTTCAGTTAGAGATAGACACCTTGGATATATTTTTTTTCACTAAAGCTATCCGACCTAGTAATCCACATATATTAACAGACACACACATACATGACTGATAACTTAAAATTTTTAAAACTTACCATTCACACAGTAAAAATAAATATATCAATATATCCAACTGTAGAACTTTCAGTTTCTCTCTAGTTTCCGGAAAATGATTTTCTCGTAAGGAAAGTCCTCAGCAGTGGTAATGGAGACTGAAGTCTATGGACCATAGAAGACTTTTATTTTCTATGTCCAAGTGTTTAAACCTAGAACCCTGGCTCATTTGCTGTTCTAACTGATTTCTGCTTACTGAAAAATTTTCCAAGTGTCATCTCATCCATATATTATATGGTGCATCCACATACTCTATGTATCTAAGATCAGACACATTCAGCCCAGCACACCCAAGGCTTGAGCACACAGTAATTACTTACATTTTAAAAGATAAAGTTACCTTTCAGTAACAGTTACTCTTCATCAAATGGTAAGCCCTAAACCTAAATTTGCACAGAGACACTCGCAAAGTTGAGCCTGTTGCCAGGTTAATGCACTCTCAATTCTCCCTCCACGTTTTTTCCCCTCTCCTTTTCAATCAAGATGTAAAAAGCTGATTGTTTTCTTTCAATTTAGTTAATTGTTTCACAGTAAACATCAATTATTCTAAAATTCAAATGATAAAAAATAAGCAACAAGATCCAAAGACTGTACTGTCCATATCTGGTTTTCTTCCCATTAAAATATGTAGTTTTATGTAAGTTTCAAAAAAATTGTCATAGAAATTAGAAATGATAAAGCCCTTCTAGGTCATCTATATTTTGCTCTTAACACAGCATTAGAAGTCATCAAACAACAGATCTAAATACTATGAAAGTTAATCAAATGGAATTAAATTATTATTTATCTGAATATTTAAACTAATAACAATATATCCAGGAGGACTGTGTGGAAGGCCCTGCAGAGAATTAGTACCCATCTCTGTGAGAGACATTTATAGCTTAGCACAATTGCATTTTTTTGAGGTTCAAACAACTTAATAAAATGATTGAACATAACTTTTTCACTGCAAGTTCTATCAATACTAATATCTTATCCGGGCAAATGATTTATGAAATCTTGTGAATCGACAAGTAATATGTAAAAGATACATAGTTATTTGTTTCCCAGTAAGAAAATCCGTTAAAGGATAATCTTTACTCAAGAAACACACTGTATCTTCAATTCTGACTAGTAGAGAACATGTTTATTAGTCTCTTAGATATTTCTCTTTCACAACAGCAGATGCTTTATTACTGAGAATACATGCATTTAGGGTGTGCAGCAGAAATGACTCAGGAAAAATGTCACCTATTTGATAAATTATATAAGCTACAATATCAAAACCTTCTTTCACAGAGAAAGCAACTAATATATTATGAAACATGATACAGTCTTAGCTAATGTCATTATAATAGTATTCAAGTGCCTCATGAGCTCAGGAGTACAGCTGGATATGAGAAAGGACATATGTGAATTCTGCTCTTATTAATGTCAGTGAGCTACAGAGGTACATGAAAAGCTTGCCTGGACAAATTAGGTTGGGAAGAGAACTAGATCAGTGACCTAGCCTTTATGCACAAATAGCATTAAGCTAAAGGTTTTGTAAGTTTACTGATTTTTAGTATGTTTTGCTCTTACAATCGTTAGCCAAAATCAAGTAAAGCTTTTCTTATAATATCTCCACCCAGAAACCCACAGTAATGGGAACTTCCCATAGTGATGGGAACTTAAAGGGAAAGTTTGCTTTTAAACGAATTCTAGTCAGGTTCCATTTTCTTTCTATTCTAAAGTTTGAGTATGGATTTTTTGTTTTCTAGAACAGCTYTCCCACCCAGAAATATGGTATCTAAGTATCTTTTAAAAGGCATTGAATATAAATGCAACATACACATTATATGTTTACTGCCTTTTGAGTGAAGTTCCAAGTTCACGGTCAAGTCCAAAATCATTTCTCTTCCAAGTGGTTTATATGTAAGAGACTCAATTCAATTGGCCATACATAGGCATGCAGGGCCATTTGGGATGCTTTATGGTGCCCCAAACTTCACATAACATGTATGGATGATTCGTGTCTTTCTGGAAGACAGCTGGGATACCCTAAGGCATTTCAAGTAGCACCTGATGCCAACTGAACTGAGCCCAAGAAGCTCCATATTAAAATACCTACATATAGGTGCCTACAAAACAGTTAATGGAGTCTCAAGAGTGATTCAGTTCATGTCAAAGTAAACCACCTGGTGTGGTCAACTGTCTAGCTCTCTAGTTGGCTGTACTGACTAGACCTGAATTGACTTTATGGGAATTTAGTGTCCTAGCTCATATCATCACATTGTGCTGCCCTGCAACACTATTACCAGGCTAACATTAGGCAAAGACGTCAATAGGGCTCCTTCAGCCCAACGTTTTATACCAGACAATAGTTTGCAAAATGTACAAGCTTCCATTTTGCCACACTGTTTGCTCACAAACTCTCTGTATTTTGATCTGCTCCTCTGGCCAGCACTTCTACAAGACAGCATACGCTTGCCCCATTTGGTATAACCAAATAGATAATTTTTAGCTTCTTCCTAATTGTTTCTCTTAGGAGAAGAAACTGATAATTTAGTTAGGGCTTTGTTTTGTGCTATCTTGTTTGTTTGCAAGGATTACATATATAAGCTACAGTTTTTTAAATTAAAAAAACAGGACACA
The DNA here is from genome assembly GCF_003343035.1 of Apteryx rowi. Lineage (NCBI taxonomy): Eukaryota > Metazoa > Chordata > Aves > Apterygiformes > Apterygidae > Apteryx > Apteryx rowi. The sequence goes on from NW_020450777.1 coordinate 399,235, forward strand.
ATGGGTTCTTTTGCTCACCTTCTGAAGCCTCCTTCCATGCATTATTTTACACTAAATCTCTCTTTTCTTTTTCTTCCCTGATGCCTTACTTGCTATCCTCTCCATATGCTGATACATTTCTGTCAATTCTCTTTCATACACAGGCAGAATTTGTCCCCTTTCTGATAAATCTGTGATCTTAAGGAAGCCCTAAAACTTTATCACTAGACACTGTTCAAGGTTACATGAAATCTAATTTGGATGGTAATTTTTAACCATATCACTGATCACTAAGCAAAGGCTTGCTTCTTTACTTGGCTAGAATTTGAGGAAAGAATCTTATCAATAATATTAATGCCTAACCCACAACATAATTTTATCATGTCAACTTCATTTCTCACCTCTCAACAAGAGTTGATATTGATAGGAGAATATTTTTTTAACTTATTTGAATTAGTTAGGACAAAGGATCTTGTTCTGGGAGTAAAAGGGGATTCTGAAGTGGTTCTTACCGAGTTTGTACTGGCATTTGAGGAGGTTTGTCTTTCACAAAAAATAATCTTAAACTTTCTAATTAACACTAGGATCCTAATCTTTATTCTTAATTCTAAAACAATGTTACCTTGTCTCAGCTCAAGGATTTTGACTTGTGAAACAAAATTTTTATAATGTTATTATGTATACTAGAATAAAAACCTCTAAGTTCTTTGATAGGCTGAGATGCCCACATTACTTCAGTGTACAGTGCTGTGAACCCCCAATCCTGCAGTGCCTCCTACAGAAGCAAGGGTCAGGAAAACCCCAGAACTTCCCATCTGACTTGAAGAAATCTTATGAAGGGTACTGTACTAGATCTTGAATTAACAGAAACGGAAAGCCAGCAGAGGTTCTCTTCCTTCATGTATCAAAATGCATTCTGTTTTTGAGAGGCCTTTAGCCAAGCTCATGGAAAGAACTAGCCAAAGACAGTACAGCAACTTGTTCTCTTATGAAGTTCCATAGTAGCTGTAATATCCACAAACACTGAATACTCAGTTTAATTTGTATAGAATAATGTTAGCTTATAAAAATACAGTACTGAAAATATACCTGGTAGCATTTTTAGAACCATTATATTCAGCACAGTATAAAGTGAATAAGATATTCAAAGAAGACTGAAGAAGATAAACAAGCAACTGTCTTTTAAAAAGGCTCCTTTGAAAATCTCAGCCATAATTAATGACCCATAATGAGTTTAACAACTGGTACATTTTCAAATGGTATTGTTTTTTCATCTATGGAACAGCGAACAGAAGTACAGTCAATAGCAGCTATCACTGAAGAAAGATATAAAACTTGCAATGAGAGCAGAGACACTGGATTGGGACCTGTCTAAACTGAAAAGTTCTTCCTCCCTTTGTAAATTAAAAACATCATCTTTCTTTGAACCAAGCAAAAAAAAAAAAAACAAAACAGTTTTCTCAAGTTAAAATTTCACTGCCAAAAAGGACAGATTATATAGCAGTAACTTCAACTCCTTTAAGCCGCAGAATCTATCTGACTACATACTGCATGGTGAATACATACTACATACTGACAACACGAGTCAGTGAGTGTGCATACATGCTGCTACTCCATACCATCAATGATTCAGCCTTGCAGTTTCAAGAGTGAGTATATTCCCCTTCCAAGCACAAGTTTAGCATAAGGCTATAGAGGGAACAGCACATCCCATGTCATTTGAGTTTCCTCTAAACTGCAGAATCCCAGTGAAGCCACATACCAGAAAAGCAGAAGTGGACTACACTTGTTGAAGGACTCTGATTTAAGTAGCTTCCTTTCTGTGTTTGGGATATTATCCAAATGAACTGTCACACGGTGACTCAAAACAAGAACTACACAGTCACAGCTACTTGAAGGTGACTGTATTAGTCTTGCATAGTGATTCCAAATGTGCTTAAAAAATTACTAAGTCAGCTCTGGACAATTCAGTGACACCATAGCATTTGGTACAGGTACAAATGCCATGTTGTCTGGCACATCACAAGCATGAAAACATTTTTAGCAGAGTCACTAATGCAGTTTAAGGACTGATGACAAAAAGAAGCTTCCTCTTGAAGATCTTATAACAGGCTTTGAAACTTCCTCTCATGCATTTCAATGTTCCTTGTTTGGAAATGACTATTCCTCTGGATCTGTCAGCTTTTGGTATGAACAGCTGAGTAAACTCTCTGAAGGATCTGGTCAAAACAAAAAGAGAATCTGTTCTTTATGTGAAAGATATGAAGTACAGTATTGACTGTTAATACTCAAAATACAGAGAAATGCAGTAATCTAATCCTTCGGTTAATGTGGAATTCGGGGAGAAATGTGGGATATGTTCCCAGGGATGCTGTATCTTGAAAAAATATCAAAGGGATCAGCCATTATGGACTGTATCTCCACTGAAGGACACATCAGTGTGAGGGACACTTCCATAAACTGGTGCATCAGTGAGTACGCTTCTACAGTCCAATGATCCCACTAATCTCGTGAGGTCCAAGGATCTAGGTCCCTTTCAGTAGTGGATGGGAATAGTCTAACCAATCCTTTATAGAACTTAATCTCTTGAAAACAGAAGTCTGAAGCAGAAATCCTAGGAAGACCTAGCTCAAGCTGAAGGACAAACCTAAGTCTTAAATCTCAAGCAGATTGTCCCAGATGTAGATGATAAACAACAGGACAAGACAGGGAAGAACTTGATCCATTTCATCAGAAAAGTACCTCTCACAGATCCCTTTAACTATCAATGAAAGGGATCACAGAGGAGATAGTTATACTCTGGTGGCAAGAGTTATCCAGATTTTATATCTTTAGTAATGACTGTAGGATGACTGGAATGGACTCTGCAATCTGAATTTATATATCTCAGATAAGTGCCTTTAGACCTCTCTGAGATAGTCAGGGACCCTGGTGGCAATATGATTGGTGAGACTCATGGCTTGAAGATGGAGAAGAGTCATAATGTTGTCAAGTTCTTACACTGAAGACTGAAAGTCTTTACTGAAAAATTTTTAAGTGAAAGCAAAAGCGCTGCCTGTGATTCAGTGACATTTCTGGATCTCACTCGCTCTTGCTACAGTTGCAAAGCAGCTCTCACTGACAGTAATAGAAGTAAACTTGGCAACCAAGAGAAAGATGCATCAATCTCCTCCAATGAAAAGGAAGCTGTGGACCAGACTGATGTTTGCACTTAGCCCTAACTATGCAAATCACCTATGCTATTAGCACCTATGCTATTAATTGTACTCAAAGGCCTCAAGAGCCTCACTGCTAAGGGCTGGGAAGCCTCTGGGCAACTAGACAAATAAATGCAAAGGAGCAGTATCTCTTGTCAGATCTCCTAGAAAGCAGATCTTGACACATTCAAGAGACATTCAATGCTGAAATTCTTAATTGTACCACCGACTGAGTGGTACAATCCCCCTTCTGCCTAGGAACTTAACACTAGGAAGAAAATCACTATGCACAGCACAGCAGAGACTTCTGATTTGGAGCTTAGAAAACTAGCAGATGTTGTGATTGATGAATTGTACCCTAGAAGCACCTATTCTTTTTTCAGTGACTGTAAAAGAAGTTAAGATGACTAGCTTAGACATAGCTGTCTAGTTTCTGAATATCTGCATTTAGTCGGATGGAATCCCACCTCTGATATATGGATCTGCATACTTATAGGACTACTACATATGATAAATGGTCAAAAAATGATTTTCCATGAGTCTCCAGAACCAGCTTTGTTAATGGTGAATAACAGGTGCACACTTCAGGTTTTTAYGGCCACAAAGTAAAAAAACAAAAGAGAAGCTATACAGCTGGAAGAAGATCCTGAACAGCACAATGCTCCATCCCAACAAGCAGATGAGAGAATAAATAAGGTAATGGGGGGCACTCATTACTATATGCACTCATGCGGGAAGAATGATGAAATGGAAAGCATGAGGGCATCAACTGTAGATACTGCAACAGAAAAACTTCTCTGGTCTAAAGAGAAGTGGTAGATAATAAATGTAAAATAAAAATGTACATGTGCTCTGTCACTCAGCAACAGAACATCTTCTGTGATGGGGAATCACTGAAAACATTCCTTGTAACGGAAATGTTGGCAAACCCTTAAACAGAACCACTCTACATTTCTATATAATACAGAAACATATACTTCTTATCAACAGAGATCTGTTTTGAAGACATTCACTGATGGTTTATATGCTCATGGAAAAGCTTATTATAATATCAATTTGGGTTTTGGCTGGATTTTTCATGGCTCATTTAGAATTTAAAAATCTCTTGTTTTCCCTTTGTTTTTTAAGTGATATTGTTTAGGGGGAAATGTTATTTCAAATGAAGACACTGATTTACCCTCAAACCAAAAGTAAGCTTGTTTTTGATTACTAATACTGCTCAATGGAAAGGATATTAGTCTTAATGGAAAGGATTACTCAATGGAAAGTGTGACAGGATTTCCGCATGACTATTTCTTCTATTCTGTCTCTCTTTTGCAAATTGGAAACCTCAGAATCCATTGTTGAGATAGGTTCTGCAAGTATTTTCTTCAGCGTGTTTTCCCCCAAGGGTTTAAACTATGCAAAAGACTTTCTTCAAAACTACATTTTCTAAAACAAAATTAGGCTTAATCTATCAGTCAAATATATTTTGATAAAGGTCTTTTCTTGGAATAAATGGAAGAAAAGCATATCAATATGGAAAACATTTTTACAACTGACTGACTATGCACAGTAGAAAGCTGCTGGGTATTTGAACAAGTGGGCTGGAGTTAAAAAGAAAAAGAAAGAAATACCAGAATTTCTTAATGGAAGTCTACACAGGACAGTGGCACATACCAGGTGGCCTCATACATCTACAGCCATGCCTCTCATATGACATCTGTAGTGTGATCCTATATATCAAACACCATGGCCTCTATGATGTTACCCAGTACACTGAAACTCAGACCCTGTGCCATCAAGAAAATGGACTAGTACTGTTTAGAAATCATTGGAATCACAGAATTGCAGAATGGTTGAGGTTGGAAGGGACCTCTGGAGACCATCTAGTCCAACTCCTCTACAGCAGGTTGCCAAGGATTGTGGCCAGTTGGGTTTTGAATATCTCCAAGTATGGAGATTTGCTTCACAACCTCTCTGGGCAACCTGTTCCAGTCCTCAGTTACCCTCACAGTAAAGAAGGTTTTTCTWATACTCAGATGGAACTTCCTGTGTCTCAGGTTGTGCCCGTTGCCTCTCATCCTGTCGCTGGGCACCACTGAGAACAGTCTGGCTCCATCTTCTTTACAGCCTCCCATCAGATATTTATACATATTGATAAGATCCCCCCAAGCCTTCTCTTCTTCAGGCTAAACTATCCCAGCTCTCTCAGCTTTTCTTCATGTGACAGATGCTCCAGTCCTTTAATCATCTTAGTAGCCCTCTGCTGGACTTGCTCCAGTAGCTCCATCTCTCTCTTGTACTGTGGAGCCCAGCACTGGACACAGTACTCCAGATGTGGCCTCACCAAGGTCGAGTAGAGGGGAAGGATCATCTCCCTCAACCTGCTGGCAACACTCTTTCTAATGCAGCCCAGGATGCTGTTGGCCTTCTTTGCTGCCAGGGCACGTTGCTGGCTCATGGTCATCCTCCAGGACCCCAGGTCCCACTCTGCAAAGATACTTTCCATCAGATTGGCTGCCAGTGTGCACTGGTGCATGGGGTTATTCCTTCCCAGGGGCAGAACTCTGCACTTGTCTTTGTTGAGCTTCATGAGGTTCCTGCTGGCCCATTTCTCCAGCCTGTCGAGGTCCCTCTGAATGGCAGCATAATCATCTGGTTTATCAGCCATTCCTCACAGTTTTGCATTGTCTGCACACTTGCTGAGGGTGCACTCTGCCCCATCACCCAGGTCATTAATGAAGATGTTAAAGAAGACTGGACCCAGTACTGACCCCTGGGGGACACCGCTAGCTACAGGCCTCCAACTAGACTTCACGCCACTGATCACACCCCTCTGAGCTCTGCCATTCAGCCAGTTCTCAATCCACCTCCAACAGCCAAACATTTTTTATGGAGGACCCAGCTCACCCTTGCCAGTTGATATCTGCTTAATACTGAAGTGTTCTCAGACTTGCACACCTTTGTATTATATTCCCTGCTACTCAAACATTTCTAACAACACCAGGGAGCACTGGAACTAATGAAGCATGATTTCCTATGAATGCCTCTTGTGTGACTCTTTAAGACTCTGTCTTAGGAAGATGTGAACTCCAAATTACACTTTGACCATATTTATGGCATTTTCACTTCTCCACTTCTTTCCTCTCTTCTTCCTGTAGGTCTAATAAGCTGTGAGCTTATGCCAAAGTCTTTCCCAGATAAAGGAATTCCCTCAGGAGAATATAAAGAAAATCACACTGGAAAGCTTAGAAAAGACTATTTCTACATGGTGCCTAGAAGTAAGTAATCAAAAGGAATTTAATTTTTATTTTTATTATTTCAATTTTCAAACCCTTCTTACTGTATAGGCCTTTTTCCTTTTCCTCCCCCACTCAGATCCACAATACTGTACATATATCCATGGGATGACCTCACACATCTTTCTTGCCTATCTGTCATTGCCATGCATCCCACCATCCCAGTCTTCCAAATGATAGCTTCATAGCAAGTTCTTCACTGTCTCCCTCTGGCAAATCGATTGAACAAATTTGAACAAATCAATAGCAGCTTCTGAAATTGAAAAAATCAATATCAGCTTGCCTATGCCTGAATGAGGAACCCTTGAAAAGTGAAAACAAGCAGTATTAGTAATGCATGGCAGAATAAAACTTATTAATTCTATTAAAGAATCCCATAACTGGTCCTTGTTTCAGCACCTCAGTCCTCTGCAGCTCAGGGATGATATTCCCATCACCTAGAAGTAGTCAGCCTTGTTAGGTGTGCTGCATTAGTCTACCTCTCTTTGCAGACTAGCCCACTAAAAGTTAACAAGCTCTCAGATGTCAGGCATGTGGAAATTAGCTGGTGTCTGGAAGGTAACAGAGACTATGTTTGCCATCTGGTTAGCTTAGAAAAGTGAGTCATCTTGGAAAACGACTGCTAAGCTCTGTCATACAAGCACAGAAGATCCAATGGTTCTGGGCTGGGTTGGAGCTACTGCACAACTGGGAACTGATCTGCACATGCACAACAAATTCCTTCCTCAGACTTTTGAAAATAGTCCAGGCAAACTCAGTTGTCTTGCTGCCAACAGCAAGTAAAACCTACCAAACCAGCTGGAAATGAGCCATACAGCCACCTAGAAGAGAATGCATTTCATGATTGGAGCACTATGAAAATTTGTGAGAAACAGCTGCAATGTTGAAGAAATAGGATTGGGTCTTGTGTGCTCTGTGATACTTATTTTCCTTTAGACTTTCCTTTCATTAGCATTTTTTACACTCATTGAAGGAGGCCTGGGTAAACTGAAGAAATAATTAGCTTCGGGAAAATTCTATAAAGCAATAGTAGACATGTTTTCTTATGCACTTTGGGCTGGGTTACTATATATCCAGCTTTCCTCAGATATATACTCTTTTTACTTCCTGAAGTTTTGTCTTTGGCAAAGTTGCGTCTGCTATAGTCAAAATAACTCCAACAAGGTCACCTGGCATCTGGAAGTCTCAGGGGCATAGCATTTACTGCACATGCACTGAATAGTAAATGTGACCATAATTCTATTTGGTTATTTTGGACAGACACACGAGCTCTCTACCTTTGTAAGGCAGTGTTYAACCAGATGCATATTTAACTTTTTTTAGAAACAAACAGGGAGTCTATGCCAATGTTTTCTTCAAATAATGAATCTGAAACTGCTAGAATAGCTGGAGCCAATGCAAGTAATAAAAATATATGTTTATTCTCTCAACATGTGTACTCAAATATGTGTAGATCCCTCCAATATTTATATTAGAGACAGTAAAAATTACAGGAAAAGTAACTCTTTATATTGGGTACTTTTTTACTTTCAATTTTTTAGTGCTTTGATGTCAGCACTAATTATTATAGAAAAAAACCCTAAGCCACTTTTAATCAATGTATCCTAATTATTAAATGAGACTCAAAGTTACAGGCTGAAGACAACAGAAGACCATAACAGAAAGCAAGGGAATGGATTTTTTTATGAGATATGATGCCAAATTCACAAACAAGAATATAAATCTAGCATGAGTTGTACTCATGACAGAGCTGTATTAATTTCATCAAGAGAACAATCAACCATAAGAAAAGTTGAAATAGTGAACATATGAGGCATGAAAGGAAAATCTCATTTAACTTACTTTAGAAGAGTCACAAATACATTAATTTGCAATGGCATCCTATACTTTTAACCCTGATTTCACGTAGAGGCAATTTTAATGAAGGAGACAACACTAACATAGAGATGCCTCCTACAGTAGGCACATCATTATCTAGAATCAATTCCCATCAACAGCCTAACAGCCACCCATATACTGTGACTGAAGAACAGCTAGCTGTTTCATTGATCAAATCTTTTTCCCTTCTCTCCACCCCTTCTGTCCAGGATCATAGATTTTTGCTACCAGAAAGTGATATTGAGAAATACTGATCTTGTGATTTTCAGCATGAGATAACCAGTGAATGAATTATAATATATCTGAGTATCTAATAGAATAGTACAATAAAAAATCGTAATAATAATGTATCATCTAAAAAATAGAAATATTTAAAATTTTGAAGTGAAACAATCTTATAAAATAATCAAACCGACATCTAATTTCCAGTTCACCATTGCCTTTGGCTGTTCAGTTATTAGTTTTTGTTTGGGGGAAAAACAATCCTCCACTTCAGTCCTTGGACATAGTTGCTCTGGAGGAAAGTGGTGAGGAGAAAATAAGATGGCAATAYAACTAATCTACATTTTTGACCATAGTATTCCGAATAAGTTATGAAAAGTTCTCAGTGGGCACAGAGAAAGACTCTAAATTCATTCTAAATGTCTTGATCACTGATAAGGAAACACAAGTTTTATTATAGAAATAAGAGCAACCTTGAAAAGAAAAATCTTCTGTATTGCATGTTAAAACAACCAGGTATTTTGAACAGCATAGTGCCACCCAGGAGTTAAGATGACATATTTTCTTGCCTATAATTCTCAATTTGCATTATGCAGAAAGCCATAGGCAAATTTTAAAATTCTACATAACAATAAAGAAGGAAATATAGCTGCTGTGGTATACGTCACCAGTTGATGAAACTATTCATTACAAGGAAATACAGCATTTCAATACGAATCATAGCCATTCTTCTCTTTAAAGCTCATCTAATATTTCACATGCAGAATACTAATAACAGCCTTTCTGACTGTCTAAGCAAGGATAATATTAATTAACTCAAGCTGCCAGCTTCTCAGCTCCAGGTTTCTAAACTGCAGCAGACACAACATAGGCTTACTTCACTGTTAAAATGATTTGGTTTGAGAAAGGAGAAATAATTCACAGCAGTAAATCCAAAGCATCATCCATCCCTGGCAGCACACAAGCCACAGACTATCCATAAACAGGCAGTGCATCTGTTGATTCAGTAAACTGGAGTGGCAGCAAAAACAAACAGCGCCAGAGGGTTTTTCATCACCTTGACACCTCAATAAAAGCCTCTGTAACCTAGTAATTGGATCATTAATTATTGATCTCTCCTTTAATAGTCACCATGAAGAAAGTAACTTGTAAATTTGGAAGTAATATTTAAAAACACCTCTTGTTTTGACTTTGGTTACATGTTATTTTTGTCTAAACACTTTCTTTGAATGAAATTAATTATCTCTTTAAAGAAGAACAGCAATCCAGAAATGAAACTCTAGTGGATTCCAGAAGTCAGAATCATAATGAACAGACAAATTTAGCTTTTTACTTCCTATGCACAGGCTTGACAGCATAATACTATACAAGCAAATTAGTTAAGAACAGTGATTTCTTATACCTGATTTACAATTTAAAGAACAGATGTGCAATAATAAAATACCAGTGAGGTAGGTTGGTTGTTTTTTAAAACACCACAGCAGCATCAACTGTATTCTGTATCTTTATATTTATATGCATGCGCGCACATGCAGGAACATCCACTCACCTGTTATATTAATAAGATTAGGTTACAAAATGAAATATTCAGAAGGTAAGAAAGATATGAGACTTAAAGTTTGCCGTGGAGCCTTAATTTAGTCCCTATACAAATGTACAATCTTATCCATACTAATGTATTATTGTACAATATGATGGCATACTTTTTTTTCCCCTCCAGGACCACCACCATCTTCTGTGCACAGAACACAGGGTGTATATTAGACTAGTAGCTAGTAAATATTTCTCTTTTTTCAGTGAATGACCTCTTTCTTTCATTAGCTACTGAACACAATTTAAATACAGATCTAAATACAAAATTATTTGCCTCTTCAGAGTGAATCTCTGGTGCTCTCATAGTATCACAGTCTTGTGGGGGGGCTTGGTTAACTTCAATGAATTTTTCTTTGTGGCAGGCCTACATAATGCAATGAGGTGGATGCTACTATTACCCTCTTTTAAAATTAATTACTGACATCAAAACACAGAAGCCGAAACTGTCAAAAGTCCATAACAATTTTCAGTGCCAAATTCGAGAAATACAGGACTTGATTTTGCTCAAGGATTCCTAGAGATGCAGTTCTGCCTTTTCCTGGCTCAGTTATACTCAGACTTAGTATAATGACAAGAATTTACAAAAATCTACTTACTGAACAGGCAGTAGATTCTAATATATGATTAGAACAAACAATTTCCTCTTTCCCAACATCCGCCAAGCACTGCTCATGTCTACATAAAAAAAACAGATGGAAACCTCCTTTGAATACAAATTTTCAAAAGATTTGCTTCAAAGAGGACAGATATGGTTAATAACGTGTTGTGGAGATATGAAGGTAAGATTGTTAAAGTCCTAGGTGCACATGTGTTTTCACAGTCCAAAATTAATTTTAAATCTTGATGATAAAAAGCAGAGAGATTGCAATTTTCAGAGTATTCATCATTTCAAAAGAATGCAGAACAATGGAAGAAGGATCCACAAATGAATAGTTGGTTATGTAGCTCTGTAATTATTTCATTTAGCTGAATACATAAATAAGCATGTTGTTCAGGGACCTTTCCACAGTCAACAAGAACTACTCCTATAATTAATAATTACAGCTTTCATGGTAGCTGAAGCTATAATAAAGGTTACATAAGGAACATAATCTCAGTCTGCTGTTTTTATATGATCACAACTACCCAAAAATATATCTACTGAGGCTAAATGTTTCCATAATGAGTTTAAATAAAAAGCCATTTTTCAGTATTTTTTAAGGAAAATCCTCTCACATCCCCTACTTATTCATCTTTAAATTTCTGAACAGTTAAGGTAAGAGGAGAAAAAAAAGTCATAAAATCTACTGCCTTTCTTGAGTGATTCAAAAACAGCAGGGAATTTCACCTCATGAACTGGACCAGATCCTATGTAATGGAGACTTTCATCGCACAGAGTTGTGTTTCCGGTGTTGTGTGGCTCACACCAAGGTCTTTCAAAAGCAGACAGATAGTTTAGCAGAGTCTGGACCACCAGCCTCTCCTCCTGGGAGAACTATTGATGGAACAGAAGTTGCACATTTCTTATGGAAACACTGTAATTACACTCCTCCAAAGACATATTTTGTTAATATCTCATTCACATTACAAATATGTCAAGGATAACAATAGGAAACGTTTTCAGAAGCACCAAGTGACTTCAGACAGAATTGTGAGAGCCTCACTGGGCAGCCACTTTCAAAACATCCTTGCTTCATTTACTCATCTTGCGTCCTTACTTGTGCACCTTACTTGCCAGTATAATTAATCCAGTCTAACATAACCTCCAAATAAAAGGCTTTTCCTACTTGTCTTGCTGCTCTCCAAACTAGTTTTATCTTCAGATGAGCTACTATTCTAACCAACGATGACTGAAAAATGTACTGTGCTAAACCTGAGTAGCAGAAAATGCATCAGCTCTTCTCTCCACAGCCTGCCCTCTCCAGAGACTCATGCACTGGACTAATGAGCTATTTACTCATCTTAGCAGAGTATGAAATTGAAAGCCTTTGATGGGACAACATCACAAGCAATACGAACGTTACATAAACAATTTATTTTATTTTAAATTAACAGTGTCAGAAATCTGTTGAAATTAAATTCCAGGGGATTCCCGTGATCCAAATATGACCATTGTTATGGAAGAAATTTTTGTTGCCTTTCATGGTAAAGGACAGAAAACTAGGGCAGAGGCTGCCTCTTCCCTCCCCATGTGTTCCCAGCACCTCTGAACAGGAGTGAGATGTGAGAAGAACAGTTGTGGGATCTGGCTGGCATCAGTGTCACACCATAACCTTAACAGATATGGCCAGCTGGGTTGTAAAAACCAGAAGGATCATTTTCCTGATTTAAAACTGGCAGCGAGCACTTGGAAAAGCATCCATTAGTCCCTTAAAAGACTGCTCAGCAAATTTTTCTTGGAACTCCCCAAAGCACTCCTCCTTTCTGCTTGTGCCTGCCCAGCACTGACTGACTACCAAGGAACAGCTCTGCTGTGCTGTGAGTCCTTGCCYGAGTCAAGCTTTTATACAAAAGCAAAGCCTTGAATAACTTATAAACTAATACATTTATTATAACTATATTTGGAATATTTTATTGTCTGGATCTGTCACTGAAAATATCTGTCATAATATTTTGAAGTACTTATATTTATAAAGGGATTGGAAATAATTTTAACTTCAATATTCTTTTGTTGGTGTGTACTATCTATCCAAAGAAAATAAGATCAGCTAAAAAGAAAGTTAGTAATACTGCAAATTGAAATAATGACACTACTAGCTTTTATTACTACTTACTTCATACTGGATTCTGAATAGTAACTCCCATTTCTAGAAATGATTTGTTGAATACAGAGATACCAAAGGTTTTTGCAAATGTAAGACTGGGTATGCTCATAACTGTACTACTGTAAACAACACAAGCAGTTAAAGACTTTTTAGGGTGACATTGCTGTTCCAGCCAACTTTTTTTTAGATCATCCTCTGTCAAATCTGATAGAGAACTGGCAGGTATGACATGCTTTGGGAATAAGAGCTTTGGTAAACTACATGTCTCAACTGAAACAGTTATAAAATTCAACTGTTTCTCTGCCACAGTTCAATACTTTTTCTTTCCTTTATTATTTTCAAATGAGGCCATTTTGCCTATGCAAAAATGGCATCCATGTTTCATATATGACTGTGTTCTTAAAATCAGTTTCCTGCAATTTTCTTCTTGTTTTTACAACATCCTATCTTTTATAAACAACGTAAAATAATCGATTTATTATTCCTTTGGGTGAAGTCAGAAGCAGTAAGGGCTGGTAATACAAAGATCCCCGTACTCCCTGGCCTTCATATATTGCCAACTGTAAGTGTCCCAATCGTTATCTCCAAGATCTCTTTTTTTCTCCAAAAGCTCTGTCAGATGCCATCAACATCATGTAATCAGATATGACAGCTAAATAAATAGGTGAAATTAATGCTAGTGAAAGGCAACTTTGGATAAAAACTTACCTGTCTATAGCAGTTGTTCTAACCTTTCCCAAAGCATGGGAAACATTTCTGAGCCAGTATCACAGTGCAGCCAAGCCAATGTCATAGTTCTCTCACTGGTAGCATCAACTTTGATATTTAATTCTGTGTAGCCCTGACAAGATGGGGGGAGTCCTATAGGCTACACACTACTGTAAAACATGGCTTATGATTTATCAACCTATAGTGTAGCAGAAGACCAAAGGCACTACTGACTTCATCTTGACAGCCTAGATATGCTAAGGAATGGGAGTAATCTCATCTGTGAGAGGCCTAATAAAATATTGATGCCTACAAGGTTCACGCACTTTTTAACTTGTGTGGAAGCTATCTATTCTGGTAATAAATTGTTTTAGAACAGCTGTGTAACCAGCAAGATGGATACGTTGGATATCAAGATTCTGCAGTTCTTTCCCTGGCTAGAAGGACCCATCAGGAGACCTAGCAGGCAGAGACAGCAGGAGCAAGTACCAGTGTGGCACGTTCTTTCTCAGACACTGTGTAACAAAAGGAGACTAGATATTCCACACTGCAGGCTCCAGGCCCTGTTCCCAGCTCTCGCCTCCTACAATGTCTCAGTTACTTTATCTGCTAAAAGAGATGAGTCAAAAAAAAAGCAGATTTAAGAGAGCTTTGAACATAGGAAAAGAGGTATGAAATCAATGTACAGGAAGGAATAAAGGCTACCTGTATTAACACGAAAGTGTCAAATTGGTATCACAGTTTGAGAATTTAGAAGACTTTCATTTTTCCAATATCTTACATGACCCAGTGCGGAGCAAAGGAAGACTAGAACATAAAAAGTCAAAGAATCAAGCTTGGGGTTAGAGGGAACTGAACTGAAAGCAGGAAAAAATGACATCTATTGCCTTGTTTAAATGCTTTGTGTCTGGATGGAACAAGTCCCTTCAACCAGTATTTTAGTAAATGGCCCCCAACTGAAATCTAACTATAACCAAGGCTAAGTGAAATGTGAATCTTCAGTTCTTACAATAGCAGTAATGAGCAAAGACCTAAAAATGCAAGGGATCTGAATGCTAAACTTTGTTCTGACAGTGATCCACTGTTTTCCAATTTGTAAAATCAAGATAATAAAGCTTTCTTCTACCCACAGAGATAAATGAATGCATGTGAGCCACATCAGTGCTACTGTGATGAGCATTCTACAAAGGTATATGAAAAAGAGAATAGCTACGAGAAAACAGGCTCTTTCCATAATAACGATTAAACAAATAAATGTGTCTCATTCTCCAAGTACTGTTCCTTCTCTATAATGAAAAATGCAGATGCCTGCTGAGAAAGGGTGATAGGGTAATCGAAGATTTAGTATTAGTACAAAAGCAAATACTTAAGGAGGCAAAAATCCAGCTGACCAGGCAATCTGGTTACTAGCATTTTGGAATTCTGAATGCTGGATTTGGAAACCTAACATAGCTCTATGCAGTCCTAGAGAAGAAYTGATGGGAGATGGGCTTCAATTCTGCGCACCAAGGTGAAAATACCATCTCAGAGGTGAACGTTCAGGGTGGAGACTCCTCAGGCTGGCATGCAGGAATTTGTTTGTCACATTCTGCATTTAGTTTTCAGAGTAATTCAGATGTTTCAGTTATTCTTGAAAATGTTTCACACTACCACCTGGAACAGTTTCCATTAAATCTTCACACTAGCACTTTTTTACAAAGCCCCTATTTACAGTTCTTGATTGYTTCTGGGTTAAACACTAGCAGGAAAATTAGGAAAGGAGTAAGAAACAATACCAACATTTTGTTGGTTTAACTATTTCCACCATACATCAGAATCTGCTATAAAAATGAATTTAAAAATCAAATTCTTCAGCCTGTATATTAATAATATGAAAAAATTTAAATGTACATAAGCATACATAATTGTTTAACTCAATTTGGACATTATGTATTTCAATATTTTAAAATCTTCACTATATCTTAGCAGGATGCAATGTTCTATTTAACAACATCAAAATATTGTTCTCAGTCTATATTAGACATCAGCCAGAATGCTCTCAGATGGCATTGCAAATACAAATGTGACCAAAAAAATATTTCAAAGTTTGCAATGAAAAGCAATGAAAGCCTAATAGACCCATTTCTCTGCTATAATAGACTCATTTCACACCCAAAAATTTGGTATGTTATGAAATATTGTTAGTACTTAATATGAATTTACAGCTTGACCATGGCTGCTGTTACACACCTGCCTATTTTCTTTATCTAAAGTTCACAAGGCAAATTTCACCGTTAGATCTCAAAACATTTTAAGAAGAAGCCCACATCATTCACGACGTATTTCAGATTGGAAAGTTAAGGACAGGAAGACTAAGTCATTTGATCAAAGTAACACAGCAATGATATGGCAGAGTCAAAATGAAACCTAACAATAATCACCAAATAGATG
Source organism: Apteryx rowi (assembly GCF_003343035.1). Lineage (NCBI taxonomy): Eukaryota > Metazoa > Chordata > Aves > Apterygiformes > Apterygidae > Apteryx > Apteryx rowi. The sequence continues at coordinate 415,267 of NW_020450777.1, forward strand.
ATCTTCCTAAAGATGTGTGATATGCAAAGTATTTTCAAACAAAATATTCAAGTAAATAATGACACACTAAACAGCTAAACCCATTAGACTTATTCTAAGTAAAAAATTTCCAATTTCTAGAACACAGAGTTGGGATTTTGTGTGTATTTATTTAGAAGTATAGCATAGTAACAATCTGGAGGGGAAGCAAACTTCAAATTTCGTCTCACGAATTTTCTCCAATCTTTTTTTATCATTCCACCATGAAAAAGAAAGGAGAAGGGAAGAGGTATATATTTAATTTTTTTTCTTGGTATGTAAAACTGTCTATTTATGTATCCCTATTTTAGTTGTCGAGGTGGAGATGGGACGATTTTGATCTGACACAATTTCAGACACATACGATTAAAAGAATAAATGTTCAGAATAGAACAATATGCCCCACCACCACTACAAATCACTTTCTATTTGAAAATATATACTACCCTGTCAAATTTCTCAACCAGACCATCACTACACCTCAGGAAGATAGAACAGTATTCAAGAAGCTGACATTTCAGTACAGCATTCACAGTTCCAAAGCCAGGCAGTTTGACATTTTTATTTTATACTGGCCATACAGTGAGCAGTTACCAGAGAATTCTAAAGGATTTCTATTAGTGATGCACAGTCCCACTAGTTTCAGTGCTAGGCATTAACATCACCATCTCTCTGTTTGCCTCATGGTCATTCTTACGTGCAAATCTAGGGTTGCAGCAAGGATATATTGCCCTCCTAACCTACTCTGCAGACCTGGATTATTCCTTCAGCTCTGTGTCCCAATTCTTTTTGTTGTAAATGCTTATTGCCAGGTCCATGCAGTTCCCATTTTTCTTCTTTTTCCTTGCTACCTCCAATTTTTTTCTCTGCTCTCCATTCTGAGTGTTTTATCTCCTTTTCTTTACTAGGATGCCAGAAAAAAGCAAAGACCAATTCTGCTCTGTGATTTCATCTCCTTGTGCTGGCAGAGGCACTTCTTGATTTTTGCATTATGCAATTTTCTTCTTAGCATTGGTCGATGCTGGCATCACCCTCTAGAAAGAACGTGCCAAATGTTTTACCAGCAAAATGCCATGGAAATGAATCCACTGTGCACAAAGCAACATACATTTTTGCCCATGCTAAAGGTTTCAAGTTTTTCAGTTCCAGAATGCAATCCTAATTTAATTTTTTTTTTTTGTGAAGATGAATAGTTTGCTCTATCAGATCTTATACTGTGGCACAATTTTTTTTTTAAATTCAGTTAGATTGCAATCAGCCTCTTTTCTTTTACCATGACAAAAAGCTCCCGTTTCTTTGTCTGCCTAAGCAATATAAATATTTTAGAAGAAAAAAAAAATCTTCTTGATACTGATACATAAATCTTACAACAAGGCTATTACATTAAAAGACTATCGAGTACGGCAATGTTTAAGTCAAGACTAGCAGATCATAGAAAATACTAAAGATTACATACAGCAATTTGTTCAAATAAAAGGTGGTTAATCACAAAGACTTCAATTATAAAGGATTATGGGGCTCCTGTAGGGCAGATGTTTTGCTACTGATGCCACAGAACATACAAAGCAAACAGAGGGGAAAATGCACAATTTTTGACTGACTACAGATTTTCCACATTCCAAATACTTCTAGTAATATAGGCAGACTTCAAAACTGCTCAGCAAATGTGAGCTTGTTTACAGACTTTGTAAAGGTACTAGGGAGCTTTCTCAATTTTCTGGGCTTTGATTATATCCCCCAAATATATTCATGGCTTAGAACTGTTAGGCTACAACCATCATGTGTGGCAAATCTTTGTGATTTGCATTCATAATGAAAATCAAACACATTACAGGATAACAAGTAGGTCACAACTAGCAAGTCTGTCCTTTTAGGCTCATCTCAGTGCATGAGCACTACGTTATAATGATTGTATTCTCTAATCCTTTTCACTCTTACTAAAGAGCCCGTCTGGTGCTGTTCCCCTCATTGCCTTAGGTTAACATTGCACCCCACACAAATTGTTCAGGCGAATGTGAGCAATGGCAAACAAAAGACAGCAATGCACAGCTTGTTTATTAATACACTGAATCAAGAAACTAGTTAGGGGAAATAAAAGTCCCCCTAGATAGGAATATCTACAACTGAAGAACAAATTCTGGGACAGAAAACTAGGAGACTAATTCAGATTAAGCACTTGCAATGTCTCACTGTCATTTTGACTGAACATAATATTAAAAATTCAAGTCTGAAATCACGTTTTTCTCAGCTTTATCATACTTAAGAATTTGTTGATGCCAAAATACTGTTTTATTATTTTCTAGTCAAAGCCTCTGGCTAAAAGCAAAATATTACTTACCTTTTTTCTTCTATAACTTATTCAAATTGTGAGCATTTGATTTCATGAGGAATGCACATCAAGGAAGTAGGCCATACGTCACATGCACACCTTTAAACTGTATTACAATATCTACATTGCATCATGCCATAAATCAAGGGTTATGACACAAGCTACTACAGAAAAAAGAATGTGGATGACATGCTTTGTACTGTTTAGTTCTATGTGTGACGCCATAAAAAGATACAATCCTTACAACCTTCTTATCAGAGAGAGATTTTAACTCTGATCTTCAAATCCATCATCAGTCTGAATGTTCCTGCCCTATTACTCTTCCATCAATATATTTCTCTATTGCATTGTTGAAACTATTTTTGTGATAATATTCTTTCTAATTATTCTCTGTAAGATGCTGTCAATCATTACAATAACTCATCAGGACCTTCAATGGGAGTATTTGTATAAAGGTAACTCAAAAACTCTCTCTTAGAAAAAATATCAACATTCTCAGAAATGAGACTAAAAACTCTAAATCTCAATCAATGATGAAGTGCAGCTTCAGAAAAACATTACAGTTTGGGCACAGATGCAATGAATACTGATGTGCAGATGATTTTCAGGGCAGATCTACAAAAGCTTCACTTAGCCACATCTGCAGAGGCATTTGAGAACAGACTTAATATGGTATGCCAATACTCTATCATTACTGTGAGCAGAGATTTATAAAAGTATTAATTAATCTCTTTTTTTTTCTTTTAAAGGAAATAATTAGAGTTTGCTTGAAGGCGACAAATATTTTATTCAAAATTGTGACTTCCTGAAAAAAGTGTTTTGATTTTCAAGAAAACTATTCCAAAATAGAAGTTAGGAAAAAATAAACACTTCCTTTTAAAGTGGGCAAGCAATCAGAATACTTTCTTCTTTTTTTTGTAAAATTTTGTAGGATTAACAATATCAGCCACAATAAACTCTAGGTATTATTTGGATCCTCCACATTAATTTGCATTTGCTAGACAGATATTTATGTATTTCTCTAGAGCTTAACAGTTTGTTGATCTTTTTTTCATTCCTGCCTCTGCCTGGTATCGTAATTTTTCACAAGCTTCAACTGTATGGGTTTTTACTTGAAAAGAAGATCTGGTATGAGATCTGAGTAAAACAATCACTTAACAGTTTTGCAAACTATGCTGCTGTCATGGTCAGCTTCTGTTCGCTTCTACCAGAAGAATGTAGGCTGTAAGCACTAACCTTTGCAAGAAAGTGGCTGATCATTTATATCTGTTCRAACAGGTTGATCTGAAATTACTCAGGTTAACTAGATCCATTTTTTAAAATTAAAACATCAGTCTGGTTCAAAGTGATGCTCATGGAAGTTTTTCCTACTAATTTCAGGGGAGCCAAAACGATATCCAGAGCAGATAAATGCAACAGCAAATAATCTTAACGTCTAAAAATTTGCATAAACTATTCAAATTAAAGTACAAAATGTACTTAAAAAGAAAGTATATGAAATGCACTTGCTTACACTAACTTCCAAGAGTTGTCATGAAGGCTACACCAATTTGTAACAAAACAAAAAGCAGCACAGCAGTATTGGGAATTGTACGCTTTGGTGGATTTATATTCAGTGATCATGCCCCTCTCAACATTTAGTCGGAAACATGGCTCCATTTAAGGCAGCAGGAAACCTCCCACTGACTTCAGCTGAGCTTGGATTTCACTATCACAGAGTGACTCAAAGATACTGCCAGCCATCAGGGATCTGCAACTCTGATCTTATCATCCTGGAGCCAAAACCCTTGCTCTTAGACTGCCTTCCTCCCCATCACTCATGTCACAGCTGGTTAGCTCCACAGGTCAGACAAGAAATGCATGAGGTGGTCACCTGGGTGAATCTGAAACAGCCTTCAGGAATACGGTCACAACCACTATTGCTCTTTCTCCATGTATCACTTCAACACATTCTATCTTCTCTCCTGTCTCTCTTCTTGACTTCTGTATAACCAGTTCCAAGACTGTCCAGCTTTTGACTTCATGATACCACCACCATCATAACCACCATGAGAGGCTCAGATATAGATAGCAGTATTGTCCAAAGAAAGAGGGAGAATTGAGCAAGGGCCCCAAGCTAAAGTCTGGAGATTAAAGCCTACCCACTCTCAAAGAGCATGTCTACGCAGTATATCCTGTATTTATTGCACTGAACAAAGCAATTGCCATTTATATCTCTGTATCTCTCTCTTCACTTTTTGTCAGTATCATGATTCTGAAGTAAAGAAATAATATTAATAAATTTAACTGAGCCAAAACTCCTCATTTGATTGCCTCTCCTTCCCCCAGGAATAACAATTAGCACCGGTGAGAGTCTCTTTAACAGGTTATTTTTTTCTTCTGAGGATTTTACAGAATATGAAAGAGAAAGAAATGTGTTCATTATTTAACTTTCATATTCCAGGGATTTAAATCTTTTCTGCTTGTATGTGTTATAAATTTAAATAGCAAAAACTGTATGAATTGTTTTTCTGGTAGAAGTAAACCCTTTATCTAAACTCCACCAACCATAATGAACTGTTCTGCTGCTGCAGCAGTGAAAGGAACATTGTACCTCTATAAACGTATTACTCCCATCCCAGTAACAGGCACCATCTACAGAGTCAAAGGGAACATGGTCAATAGCTGACTTAGCTTATGACCTGATAAACTTCATTAGAAACACCCCTGCTCGCACTTGAAGCCACTCTGTCCCACGGTTAGCAGCGTTTGCAGACACGCACAGAGCCGAAGCGACATTTCTCAGCATTGTAGGCAGAACTGAATTCTGCTGTGCTAAGAGCTAGTGCTGGTCCCTTCCTGCCAATAGTAAGGGCCAGGGAGGAGGAAGAGATGGAGCTGGAAGCTGTGGGGAAAGGTACATTCAGAGCCAGGTTTGTTGTTCCTGATGCCTCCAGGCCCTGTCTGTCACTGCAGCTCCTGCTGTTGCTTAAAGAGATCAGTCAGCTCATCTGCTCGCGCTCCAGCAGCAATCACTGCACCACACACTAACCCCTCTGGCAGCAGCAAGAGCAGCAAGCTCAGCATGCAAAATAAGCAACACAGCCACAGCAATTTCATCAATCCTGGTTACCCTGGGCTACTGCCTACCTTGCTTAGTCCTAAAAGCCATCCAGGACACATCCACATAGTTAGCTGCAAAGGGCTACATGCGTACTTCTTCTACACTCTTTGCCAAACAGACACAAGAAAATCCTCAATTGGAAACAGCATAACTGTATTTATGCAAACTGTGATCATGCTAATAAAACCAGCCACTCTATTGAGCATGTTATCAGTAATATATTAACATGTGCAAATGGCTGCTGAACTGAGGTTCACAGATGTCCCACTGGTTCAGAGTACAGCTAGCACTTAGCTGTGTGGATATGCTCAAGTGCTAATTTTATCTATTTGCATCTTGGTAATAATTCAAGCCAATCCAGGTAACAGAACAGATCAGTCTTAGAGATATTTAGAAAATACTGTTCTTTTTTAGCAAACTTGAAATACCTGGTACTGCATTTATTGTAATAATCTTGCTATATTATTCCTACTTGAAAAGGTTTCACAGAGTACATGCTATTGAGTTTACCGAGTATCCACAGTTCATCTAAACTCTACCTTACACTTTGGTTATCAAAGCATTTCAACAGCTGCTCTTTCAGGCTGGCATGACTTGGTGCATCCCAAACAGGACTAGAGCCGGTCGCCCACTGAGGCAGATATGCCGATTCAGCACGAGCCCTCCCTGTCATCAGCTTGCAACAGGATCCCCTCTGCCACCGCAGGTGATGATCAGCCTACAAGAGCTGGCAAGAGAGGCCCCATCAGTCCTCCTCTGGTGAGAACCACCTTCTACACCTTTCACCAAGAGAAATTAATCTTAACCAAACTCATAGTTGTGCTCTTCATATGCATAATATTTCTCCTTTTTGTACAGTGCAATGGATGAAAAAAAATGCAATCCAAAGGAAAAATACTTGATGTCTGTTCTCACTCTTTGACAAATGAATTCATTGACAAATGGATGATGAAATTTAGCCCTTTTATTTTCTTTCTTTGATACCTGGCTTTCAGTTATCATAAATGTCATTCTTGCCTTTTCTCTTTTAAATGCTATATCTGATCATATAAATCAAATTATTAAAGCTTTTGGATTCACATGTAGTAGAAATACCATATTGAACTTCAACCAGTTACAAATTATACAATTCTAAGGAGGTTTCTAATTTTGAAGTATTTAATGAATCTTTAATGAAGAAAATACTGACTCTAATTTTAGAATCCGTATTTTCTCCTCATATAATTTTAGCAATGCCTCTCCTCACTGATTTTAAATTCACTAAGAGTATTTTTCTAACAAAATGAATAGTTAAATCATAGCATCATATAACATATACCATTATTACTGGAACAATAATGATATCCATATCCATTATCCTCTGATTTCTCAAATCTTCATTTCAATGGCAGGAAAATATTAACAACATCAGGACAATTAAGAAATGAATTTGGTTTTAAAATTTTCTTATGAAGAAAGTAACACTTTCTTTTCTGCAGAGCCTTTCCTAAATTCATTTGTATTTAATGTTTAATATTTTTCATTAAATAATATTTATCCACTTACAGATTTGCTAGCTCAAGACATCTAAATGACTACATTAAAAAACTAAAGCAAATCAGCCAGCCAAATCCATAACACACAGCCAAGAGTATTCTCCAACACGTTCTCTCTTATCTGCTGAAATGAACTATTAAGAGACATGGCAGAGTCTCATCTCTCCTTCAAACAAACATCAGATGCCTTTCAAGAAATGTCCTTTGATCAAACACAAGAAATGCTTTAGTCATGCAAGTATTGAGCTCAGTAACAAAGTAATGGCATGGTACTGAATGGACTGTGATAAACAGCAGGCCGTACTGAATGTTGAAAGTGTCATTATTCATTTTAAATTCTACAAAACTGTAAGAAATGATTTAGAAAAAAAAGCAGAAATACTTCACAAGTAGTGAAGCAGAGCTTTCCTGCTGAACAAAGCACTGACAGCTGATGGAGTCAGACTATGGGCATCAGTATAATTATAAGTTCTGTTGCAGTAATACCTAAAAGCAGCAGTCAAGGATTGGGACCCTTTTGAGTATGCCTCAGCCTATAATATGGAAATCCAGCTACTATATTATGCTTATATTTTTATCATAAATAGTTTGCAAGTACAGGATTTGATGGGGCTGTCTGGTTCAGCGCAATCTGCTTTATTTTCATAGGGAACATAATAGCCAAAGCATTTGGTGGATTATGCTACATAATACTAAATTTAAACCTCTAATAGGTGGGCCAGATCCTTGGCCTTGAAACAGACCTACTGTGCAGTCCTAAGCCATCAAAGCAGGCTTAGCCAACCATCTGACAAATTGGCCAGCGTGAGAAAGTCTCGAGGTAGCACAGAACAGAAAAAGTCTCCTATCCCATTTCTGGCACTTGGCATATACCCATGGGACCAAAATATTTCTGCACCACAGTGAGCCTCACCTAGTGAAGTCTAAACCATAAAGTTGCATGGCAAGGATGTTTATCTTTCCAGTGAACACTGGCTCACAAGCTCATTTGATATAGTGTATCACAGCTGTACAGCTCTGCTAGACTGCAGCTGCATACACCCTGAGGTGCACTGAGATCCTAGCAGGCCCTAACTGCGGCCCAAGAGCAGCAGAGCTTTAGGAAGCTGTTGTTGGATATAAAACTTCCAGTTCATATTAAATAAACAAACATGATGAGGAAAGATCTACAGATGAAAATGATTCTAAGACTGGAATGGAGGGAAAAATATGAATTTATTAGTTTATCTTCCACAATCGAGTCACACAATTAAATTCCCTTGTGTCATTCATTATTAGACAATCCATTTCAAAATTATTTACAAACTGTCCTGGCAGATATGATTAGAAAAGCTTTGCCAACTGTACAAGCTGTTCTCATTACAAGGATAAATCTTTAATAACTTCTATTTTTGCAGCAGAAGAGTTTTCAAAATGAAGTTGGAAAAAGAAAACACATACAGCTAGAAAGATCTAAAGAAGAAGAAATACTCACAAAACTGTATACAGCAGGAAAAAGAAATATGATGAAACATATTAACAAACTAAAAAATATCAAGGTTTGTTTCACAAGTCAATATCTGAAGTTCTACTTTGTTAGCTTGTTGATCCCCTTGTTATAATCTGATAAGGGCCATGCAATAGTGAATAGGAGAAACGGTTTCTGTGGCTTGTTACTGCTGGAAGAAGTTACTTAACACTAATGCTGTTTAGTGCATTAGTATTAAAAGCCTAAATATTGGCTGTAGGCATTTACTCAAGGAACAATATTTATCTAAGCCAAAACTGATTACAATAATGAGCTTAAGACAATTATTAAAAATACTATCCAAACAATATTTAACACATTATAATTCTTCCCAGCCAATATAAGGAATAGTTCAGTTTAAGCATGAGTCTGTGATCATCTGTTCCATATGAAACGAATTATAAAAATGTAGCTTTGTTTGAAAAAGATGCTATTTGAAAGGGTATTACACTATTTTTCTGCAGTGAGTATTTAATATAGAGCTCTCACTCAACTCTCTTTAATTATTTGGTATAACTGTTAAAAACATTTTGTTAGGAACATATTTCAACTTGTCAGAAAGGACCAGCCACCACCCGTGCAGATAAAAGGGTTTTATTTCCCTGTGCAGGGAAAAGGGTTTAATTTCTCTTGAAACATGATGGGTGAATGAATCTTAGTTTTGCTCTGCATAACTCCTCCTTCCTCAACCTTGGTGGAAAGCAAGAGGCTTTCAGAATATTATAATAATTCCTGATATGAAAAAAACTTAAAGTGGCGGCTGGAATCACAGAAAAAATACTGCGAAAGAATGCTAAGGAGATAGGGCCTTGCACGAGTATGCTTATTGTAGAAATGCTGGACCAGCTGCTTGGTTTAGACCTGCACAGCAACATTGGCATCAACAGAATTAAATAGAGCTGGGTAAGCAAGAGAATTCTTCTGCTCTTCTTAAGAACAGTTAGGAGGAATGGAAAGGCACTAGGTTAAAGGTTTGCACTAAGTTAAAAACCAAAGTATCTGAGAAGAACTGAGCCAATAAGATAAACGAGAGAATTACATAAATCATGGATTTATGTACTTGCAGAATATCACCATGTGCTAATCTTAACACAACACTGCTATCACCTCAGTTCAGCTCTTTAGAAGTTGAACCTTTTTGGTGTTAGTGTTCAAATCAAAACAGCATACAGCAAAGAACAAAAACACTGATACCGTTGTAAAATCAAGTACCCCAAAACTGGGAAATGGCGCAGTTTATATTACTGATCCCAGGCTCTRTCCCAGCGCCTAATTCCCCCCAGCTAGCACTAGTCCCCTTCCTCCTCCTCTCTGAGCTCCCCCAGTCCCAGCCTGTCCTTGCCAGAGCCAGCAGTCTCTTCTCACTCCCACGGCCTTCTGGCTAACCTGTCAGCTCCCAGGGACAGCTTTCTCTCTCCATCTCCAGTCCCTGTCACGGACTTCTTGCCCTAGTTCAGTTTTTCCTCCTTAAATTTGCTTTAGTACGCTTTGCTTGTAAATTATCTGTTTTCCCTGCCTGGGGTCAGCAGCATATGGAAGATGTGTCAAGATACAAAATATATAGTCTTTCTTTTGTACTCCTGTGCCCAAAGCTACCTTGGTCCAGATCAGTTACAGGGAAAATCCTCTTGTGCCTGTGAGTCCCTGGGAGAAAAACAGTAAATAATTACTTTGGAAAGGTCCCTATATACTGTGGTAATGCATAGGAGCTATGAGAACCTTCAACAAGTTCAATAGCAGCATAGATATTACCAGTTAAATGCTAACAATTCTCTCCTAAGCCTATACAAACTGCTCTTTTCTCCAAGACTTACAATGCAGCCAAGCATGGGTCAATTTTGATAGTGACATAAACTGCACAGCCCCAGAATGAGGGTGATGCACCACTTCAAATTACTGTCTTAAGGGTTTTTAACATAGACAAAACCATACATTCTCCTCTGGCCTCCTCCTTCAAAATGGCTGAATTACTTTTTCTAAAATGGTATTTAAAAAAATACCAACCTGCAGTATAAACTCAGCAAGGAAAACTGCAGCTCAAATTGCCAAGTTTCATTGAGCTAGAAACTACAGATAAAACAGTCTCAAAGTAGGAAGTGTGAGGAAATCTCACTAAAGGGCAGCGCCACAAGTTCAGGTGATCTGCAACAGCTATCTATAATTAGTAATTAAGTTCTGTAACTACATGGTACTTTCATAGCACTTCTTACAGTACATTTTTACCATTGTGAATAAACAGAAACAGCCAACTTCCAGCTTCACCACAGCTCTGTAAAATGCTCCGTGATGGACATCTGTGCAGAGTAASGGCAGGTCATTACCTTCCCAGGGTGATGGGATTTCACACCCAGGCTGCACAAAGGTAAATGGCTCAAAGAGGTAGGGCACTGTATACTACAAGTCTTTTTCCAGATATTTAGAAAGAAGGAAGCTGTTGACTAAGCACTTTTGCTCTCATTGAATTTCATAGGAGTACTGAGACTTTAGCACTCGTGACAAATACAGCTTTTATCTTCCACAGCAATGCATCTTGTCTAGTCATCCGATCAATTGTAAAGTGAATAAAGGAAGGTGTCAATGATGGTAAATCAGACYGGTAATGTTTTACACCCACTTCTCAGTCACTTTGTACAGATAAAAAAGGAGTGTAGCAACAGAAAATCAGGCTCAGAGAGCGCTGAATGGGAATCATGTCAAGATGCCTTCTTGTATATCTATTCTTACTGCATTTTTCCTTTCTTACAGAAAACTAGTTAAGGAAAAAGACAACAGTGTTGAGCACATATTTGCTGGTACAAAGCTTGCCATAACTATGTATCTTTGTGAACTCCATCTACAGCAGCAACACAAAGTATTGTAGTTTTCGCAGGAGCCGTTTCTCATCTTAGAAAGGTGCCCTAACGCATTGCGACTTGCTCAAGCTCACTGCTTAGAGAAGCCATTGTCTTCTGCAGCCCAGAACTGGAAAGCTGCTTATCTCGCAGGATATCTGTACAGCGGTAGTCAGCCTCTGTGGTAATGAGGACAAAGGCAGAGCAGCTCAGTACAGACTCATCACATGAATATTTACCCAGCTTCCCAGGAGTCAGCATTCTCTGCAGCTCCATGTTATCAGTACTTCAGCTTGAGAGCTAACTCGCATCTATCAAGATGAGCTGCAGTCACACCTCTGACTGCAGTGCAGCCCTAGCCTTAGATAAGATACATAGTTTCAATTTCAGGAAATGCTAATTCCAAGAGGCTCTAGTCTACTCTGTCACCTCTCCAACTCTCACGTGCATCATCCTTTAAAACTTGCATTTTTGCCTATAATGTTGCCAGTGTTGCTTGAAAGTCATACTGTTATTTACTCCTTAGCGCAAACATGGTTCATTAGATAGCTGAGTTATCTAACAGCTCTCTGTCACTGAAAATGATTATCTCCTTCCTCTTTTCCTTGCTGCTCCCAACAGTGTGACCATGCTCTTTCGTGACAGTTTTGGTAGTAGTGTGAAATACCACAGCAATTCTTTAGCTCATTAAGCTGGAAGAGAATTACTCATTTTTTGYGATCATTTAGTTTTCTGCCAGGATAGTGACCTGAGCTGGCTCACTAAAGTTGGCAAATACTGGATTTAGTCCAGAACAGAGAGAGAGGATGAGGAATGGGACTTTCCTTTTTGGTGGCAGGGAGGTGAGGGGTAATCGCAGCTCACCTTATTGAACCACTCTCTGAATTTAAACCTTGTGCTCTCTTTCTGCTCATTTTTTAGAGAGAGACACTGACACTTTGGTATCTTCTCAGCTTTAAAAAAGACTTTAAATTTGTTCAGCCACTCTATTGGCCTTAGTTTCCCAGATTTTTTTTTTTTCACAAAATATTTTTTATTGCATTTCTCTCTTCCTGTAGTACTGAAGACACAAAACAAATAGCAAAAAATGTACTGCAGTTAGCCTTAATTATATTGAATTACATCTACGAGGATTTCAGCTACTGACTAGCTTTGGCTTTTGTAAAGGATCATAGAGATTGATCTGAGGCAATTGATTACAAATGTCTGTGAACAAGGAACTTTCAGCCTCACAGATATATTTTCTACAAAGAAAAGAAAATAGTTGCCTTTTAAATTCTTCTTGGGTTATTAGTCCGAAGTTTAAACCTAATTCTGGTTGCCTTCATTAATCAAAACTGTTCAAGAAAAACATCAATTCCTTCAACTCATCAGTGTACTGGTTTTTAAAAGAAATCATGTTCTTTTTTGTAATTCTTTTTTTTTAAGTGTATTAGACTCGCAGGATGAAAACTGAACAGTCAGATTTTCAAAGGAACTCAGCTTCTAAAAGCTCCAAAAAGCTGACCAAATTTTTAGAACTGAGCTTAAAAAGAATTTTTAAAGCCAATCTTAAATACAGAAGAAATGTTAAAATTCTTAAAAATAATAAAATCTCATGAAATATACTGCAGTCACTCCTTCTAGATAACATTTCATTTAGTATCTAAACATCGTGCACAGTTTGACATAAACCAAGCATTTCCTTGTTATTACAGATGTATATAAAAATGGCCTAGATATATGCATAACAGAAAATAGTCATGGACTTTTGTGATGAAAACTTTTCTCTAATTCTTATTTAGCTAATGTAACTTATTTATTTAGCTTATGTAACTAATGTAATATTTCCCATTTTCCAAGTAAACCGATTATATAACTATGGCTAAGATAATCATAATCCAAGTGTTCAGAAAGGCATCAAATGTAAACACTGGAGCTATTTCTTAAGAACATTTCTTCAGAATACCGTTGATCTGACTGCATTTCCTTAAGAGCTACTATCTGGCCCAAACTTCAGCGTGTGACACCCATTCATCTTTACACATCTCAAATGAATACCTGAACATAGAGAACACTGCTGCATCAATACAGGTTATTAAATTCAGTTTTCTATTGAGACAGATGAAACATAAAACAGAACCTGCATTACAACATGCCCTCTTCTCACCATTTACATCTCCATGTGCATAACGGCTAGTCACAGTTTCCTTTACAACAAATTGTTTAATCAAAGAGATGAAATGGAGAAATCAAATATGCATATAAAAATCAGTGGCTTCCATCAGAACCAAGTACAATTTACCAAATTAATGTTAAACATCAACTGAAACTGTTTTAACAGTCTCTTCAAATCTGATGCCTGTTAAGTGCTGCAGCAGGATCACTCAAATTATTACCTAAACTACAAGGCTTCAAAAAAGAGGAGAGGAAAGAAAGTAACATAAGAGAGAAATTACAAATTCTGTAAAGGGAAAAAGAACCACTGCATAACGTCAAGCTTTGGTTGGGTTACACAAAGGGGGAGCAGGCTGCCATGCAAGTAAAGGAGATCCTGCCATGAGAAACTCAGTGGAATTTTAATGTTCTCTCTCTCCCCTCTCCCTGTCTTTTATCCTGTAACAGTTTCATTTAACATGTAGCAATGCCCAAACATAATCTGCAGATGCGCTTCACTCTCAAAACATCTGGATGTTCTAAAAAGAAAATATTTTACACTAGAAGCTTATCCATTGTATAGCAAATGTTTTCAGAAATAAATTATAATTTATAATTTTCAAATGTTTTCACATTTCAAAGCCACGTAAGGAACTTTATAACTGAGAAAGTGACGATTTATAGCCAAGAAAAAGCAATTCAGTACTAAACATCAGTCTTGGTCTTTGTTTACTCTGAGCTACAGCCTTTAACCTTACAATGACAAAAAGGATTAGTTCAGTAGGAAAGGTGGGAAACGTAAGCAAATTGTATATAACATCTCATTCTCAGGAGAGATGTGGGCACTTCGTATTCCATGTCAAAATATATTTGTGGGCAGGTGGGCAGAGAGGAACCTCATGAAGTTCAACAAAGGCAAGTGCAGGGTCCTGCACCTGGGGAGGAATAACCCCATGCACCAGKACAGGTTGGGGGYTGACCTGCTGGAAAGCAGCTCTGCSGAGAAGGACCWGGGAGTGCTGGTGGACACCAAGKTAASCATGAGGCAGCAATGTGCCCTTGTGRCCAAGAAGGCCAATGGTATCCTGGGGTGCATCAGGAAGAGTGGTGCCAGCAGGTCGAGGGAGGTGATCCTCCCCCTCTACTCAGCCCTGGGGAGGCCACATCTGGAGTACTGYGTCCAGTKCTGGGCTCCCCAGTACAAGAGGGATGTGGCACTACTGGAGCAAGTCCAGCAAAGGGCTACAAAGATGATTAGGGGACTGGARCATCTCTCTTATGRGGAAAGGCTGAGAGAGCTGGGCCTRTTTAGCTTGGAGAAGAGAAGGCTGAAAGGAGATCTTATCAACGTGCACAAGTATCTGAAGGGAGGGTGTCGAGAGGATGGGAGCCAGACTCTTTTCAGTGGTGCCGAGTGAGAGGACACGAGGCAACGGGAACAAACTGAAACACAGACARTTCCATCTGAACATGAGGAAAAACTTTTTCACTGTGAGGGTGACAGAGCACTGGAACAGGTTGCCCAGAGAGGTTGTGGAGTCTCCTTCTCTGGAGATATTCAAAAGCCACCTGGACACGATCCTGTGCAATGTGCTCTAGGTGACCCTGCTTGAGCAGGGGGGTTGGACTAGATGATCTCCAGAGGTCCCTTCCAACCTCAGCAATTCTGTGATTCTGTGATTTCTCAATGCAAGTTTATGACAGAACCATTTTGATAATTTGATAAACTGCAATGGTTCAATTTTCTCCAAATGGTTTAATATTTTTTCAATTACTGAAAAAGTCATTACCATTACATCAAGGTTTTTCTATCTTTCTTCTAAAAGTAGGATTTTAATATCAAAACAGTGGACCATCATGGAAGAAATACATTACTGATCCTTTGAAATGCACAGTCCCCACAAACATCAGAAAACATTAAAGTCAAGAAACCAAGCCAGTCCCTCTAAGTAGTAGTAGTAGTAGTACCAAGTAAGTCTGTTGGTTGAAAACAGAAATCAATGAAAGGCACGAAAAAGTTGAAAGCACATTTTTTTGTGTGTTCTCAGTACATTTTCGAGAAAATATTACTGCTGAAAAAAGTCAGCTAGTATTTTCAAAAATAGGGTGAAATCAGGTTCCTAAATCAATAACCAGATTCCTAAACAGGTGGCCTGATCTTCAAAAGGACTAGTCATTCAGAAGGTCCCTTTTTTATTGGCAGAAAAGCCAGTAATTTATGGGGGAAAGCATTGTTTTGTCCTTCTGAAAAACTTGGCCACTTGCTAAGGGCTCTGATGGAGCAGAGGGGCAGGTTTCTGCAGGATGGTGCCTGTGACACCTCCTGCCCAAGCAGCGCAGCCCACCCTCACGCCCGGCCTCTGGCCTCCCCGGCAGGACCAGCTTGTGGTGACAAGCAGCCGCTGAACAGCTGTAGCTCACCATTACAGCCAGGCCCATTAAAGGAAACACAAATTGGGGCCAGTTTACGTAGATTACTCCTTCCAAATATTTCTGGTACCTAGACTATAAATTACAACAGGTTAGAGGCTTGGAGGGGGAAGAGAATTGGGAAAAGAGGGCAAGGAGGCACGTCACCTCGGGCAAGCAGGTACTTGTGCACTCAGCACTCTCCTTTAACAATATTACACTGAATCTCAAGCCACCTATCATGGCGTTATAATAAAACCAAAGGTTTTTATACTGAATCCAGTATGTATTTATTTTGACTCATCTCTGCCAAATCTTTATGAATTATTAGTACTGATGTGTAATGCAAGAGTCAGAGCACAAGTCCTAAGCTTTTGAATTTGTTAGACAAATTTTGAATAGAAATAAGTGGGCCGGTTTGGATAAAATAAGAACCTCCTCCACATGACGCCTTGCATTTCTTAGGAACAACCCCTTTCCAGGCATGTTTGGACAGTGATTTCTTCCATTGCTATTTACAGCTACAAAAGTCCACTGAATATTTCCTGAGTTTATGCAGCACACTTTCCAGCTGTCAAGATGTGAAAAGATAAGGGGAAATTATTTTTAAACTATAGCACAAGTGTATTTTAATTTTTATTCAAATTGGAAAAAGAAAAAAGTGCTCAGAGAAAGCCATGATGCTTTTTAGAATACTCTTTAAAACGGTATTTCACACAATTCAATGGCTTTCTGTTTTAATTTAAAAAGAAAAATCATCTTTATGCCCAGAACAAAAGATTCTGAGGATTTTCAGGGAAAAATACATCTTCTGGTTAATGTGTTAAAAATACAGGGTTAAACTGAAAATCAGTTATAATCATAACAAAACTTCCCCGTAAGAGAAAAATATCTAAAAACCATGTTCTACCAATATGCAGATTAATCTCATCTGGAACCATATATAACTACAACTAACCCACTAAAATACTTCAATCATAGCTCATGGTTCTGCCATCGCATCCCATCAGGAGAGAATCCCTGTGGTGCCTGTGCATCACTTCTGCTATAGCTGCAGTTCCAGCCAAGCCCAGAGTAGAAAGGAACATGACTGAAGAACTGCAGTTTTAATGGTTTGTATATATTTGTATGTAAAAGATTCAGGTTGCAATTTAGTCATGGTTTTATATCAATAAAAATGAGTATAAGAATTTTGTTGGCATTAAAGCACTATGAAATTACTCATGTTCAATTACTTGTGAGAAAATATTCTGTCTCCTCTATTACGTGAAAATATTTCCTCTTCCAAACTTCAACAAATCTCTATCTATCCTCACATTCTGATAAAGCACAGCCAGGTACATTTTGCCATCTTTTTAGCATGCACTGTAATATTTAATAAGACATTATCATTTTGTCAAAAAGTTTCAGATATTAATGTAGGTCTTTGTTCTTTTTGACTGCCTAGTGTTACCCCRCAACAGCTTCCTGGCTTGGTGCGGTGTGTACCTGCCTGAATGCTTCTGCCAACAGCGTGGAAGGAGTGACATAAGGGTGGAAATACGGTGTCTGCAAATTTAAAATGTTATGTAGTTGGTCCCTCTAAATACCACAGGAGACATCAGCACTTCCCTGTATCTTCTAAAGAGCATACAAGTGTCTAAGTACGAGATGGTTTGGCAAAAGTATCATAAAAAAGCACTTCTTTATTATTAGAAATCTCCATAAATTTAAACATTCTAGTTCTGCTATTATCTATGTATCTATGAGACTTTATTTTGTTTTTAGGAAAACCTTATTATAACCAATACTAATATTTTACAGTAGTAAGGTACTTCTCATTTGGTGTTGTAAGAAGCACTTTAAAAGCCATAATTTCTTATTGCTCAAGCACATCGAAGGAGAAAACGGTAGCATTTCTTATCTCCTAATTGCTGAAATTAATCGCTTTACAGTTAAGACAGACACTTAAATTTATAGGAAAAACCTGCAAAAAGACCCTAGAATTGTTAATTTCCAGTCAACCTCTTTATACATTAAAAACACATTTTCTTTACATAAAATGTCAGAAGTCTCTTTGACAAAGGAGGATTTTTTTTACAAATGGAAAACATCCTCTTACCTACAATATAAGGAAAATAATAAAAAAATGCAGTGAGTCTCTAAAACCTGGCTTTTAATAAAAACTCCTAGCAGACTTTTTAGTGTTTTGAACAATTAATTATTGTCCTAACAACCATTCAGAGTTTAATATTTTTATCTCTAAAATATCTCCACACTGAAACAGTGTAGAATTTCAAAGACACTGGTGTTCAAGACAAGTGCTGAGCTCAATCCTGAAATGTTACCTTCTAGTACAATTCTCATTTGTTACACTGAAATTAGACTTTCAGGAACGCTCTAACCTGAATGAACAAGATCTAAGAAACAACGACCTCATTCGGATCTAATTTAGCGCAGTTAACTTTGAAGTCAGAGTTGCTGAAGATGTATGAAACTGGCACAAGTAGGATTGAAATCAGGTCCCTTGTCTCTTAGAATTTAAAAGTGAGAGGACTGTGACGGTACCTCATTTGCTTGCAACTCTGTTCAGGTAAGACATATACTATTCTTGCAGTAGCACTCAGACATAAATGTGCTTTCTTCTGTCCTCACACCACATGCTACAATAAATTTTTAACTTGCAACAATAGCAAACTGTTTCCAAATAGACTTTATACTARGTCAAAAACTGAACAGTATTGGATTGATTTTAAATTTGCAATAAGAAACTAGGTCCTGMAACCTGTTTGGTAAGTGAGGACCTCTATAACTTCTGTAATGAAAAAGTGCAATTATTCATATTTTTGTAACTGAGCATAACATGACCAAGAAAAGGTTATAGATCCAAGTTTTCAATACACTTAGTGCCAAAGAACAGCAAATTAACCCTTCRTCCTGCACACATCTCTACTCAGACAATCTGTGCTCTGGAGCTTTCAAACAACAATACAGGGACTTTGAAGCACATAAGATCACAGGAGCCCTTCTACCTGCACATTATCTATTTGAATTTCCGTGATAAAAATGGGCATCTACCTAACTATCATGTTCTCATAAAAGAACAGTAAAAGCAAACAGTAAACTTAAGAACTGAACTTTTGACAAAACATAGAAACACATTTGCCTTCTCCAGCACAGATCCCACCCACGTAAGATGTCAGTCACCGTCTGTGCAAAGAGATACTGCTCGCAGGGCACTCTGTAAGGGGGTGGCAGCACGGTGTGCATGCGGTGGCAGCACAGCGCACACGTATTCCTAAACTGTTCACCACTGTCAAAAACTCCACCATGTCCTACTTTATATTTAGAGCAAATTAGAACAATATTTAGAACTATCATGTACCTAGATCTCCTTGGATGAATTCTCTTTTTCCATGCAGAGACTGTGTCTGGCTGGAACGCTAGAGCCTTGGGGATTTGTAAAGGACTGTAGGATGCTCAGGATCCCCGAGGGTGCCCACTCCAGGCACGCTTTGCCTCTGCATTACCTACGCGCTGAACGTGGGTACGACAGCCCCAGGGCACACTGGATTTCCTGGGCAAGCCTCTTCGGACTGGACTGCGGGTGTGACAGTATTGCCACTGGGAATACACAGGCAGTGGTACTGTATGGCTTTCTAACAATATCCGGGAAATCTGTTCACACACAGGACAAGTGTGCAGCACTCATCCCAAGTCTACTACATGGTAGCTGACAAATTTGGGGGGGGGGGGGGGGAGGGCATTCAAACTGGCCCTTGGACCTATATTCCTTAAGAGAAAAATGGCAAACATCTACCTACAAACACAAATTTAAAAAATACTTTAATATTTCCTCATAATAGAATAGACTTAAATTGGACACGCAATGGAGACAGCTTGGACTAATCTGCATATCACAAAAAAACATAAATTCATTTGAAATTTTGTGGATAGTGTAATTCAATGTTCACTTTATTGCAATTAACAACATGACAACTCTTATCTTACAAATCATGTTTCTCACGGCCTTGAAACTGAACCAAGTAAACTGGAATAGTTTTGAGAAAGAACCGGTGAACTTAACAATATAGAACATTTAAAAACTATGATTATGATTTTTTACATTTACTGATTGAGAATCCTTTTTACTGCCTCCTAAAAGTTACAATTTCATAAAACCACTGTCATTTCAAGAATTGTTTTTGCCTAACATTTTAATCAGTTTTGTTCTTTTAGGAGGTATATCTAGTATTTTGGTCCAAAATATATGGTCACCTTTTTTTTGTCTGTAAAATATATTTTCAAACAGAACCACACAGATGGGGAATGCTATCTTGCAGATAAAGCCTTGCACAGCAGACTTGTCTGCTACGCCAGTCGCCAGGACTAGTGACAATGCTGAAAAGGAGACACAGCTTTGGCAGTTCCAGAGATCTGGTATTCACAAGAAGAGAAGAGGAAGGTCCCTTAGACAACTCTGAAAAAATCTGGGGAGTTTTGGATAATTTTGAACAGCTCAGTAAGTGAGAATTGCTTATCCTATGCCCAGAATAAGGCAGAGATCATCAGGTAAATTAGCATACAGTTCTATCATCGATGACAATTTTAACGTGTATGAAGAACTGGGGAAAATTTAATCTGCAAAACATGTCTCATTCTGGCACTTCCTAAGTTTCAAACAAATGATTTTGTAATCTTAATCATGTCCACTTAGTACTGTTTTTGTGCACTGTTTCCTGACCTTTTAAAGAATGACCTGGTCTGTCACACCGGTGGCTCTTCACCCTAGTCCTGCTCTTCCCACCTAGGCAAACTCCCTCTCTGCTCCCCAGGCTGCTGCTGCCAGACCTGCACTCCTTCCTCAGCAAGTCCCAGTTCCCTTTGCCAAAGTTTCCAAGCCCAGCTCAGCTCTCCTGTACTTCTCTCTAAACATCCTTTTCTCAACCACTCACARCTTTTCCCAAACCTTCTCCTTACGTTTCCAATCTGCTGCTTCTCAGCCAAGCTCAGTATACTGTAACCTACAGCTAAGTAAACTCCAGTTCTCACCTTCCCAATTATGCTTTTTAGCTCTGTCTCCTTCACTTTTTCTGTTCTTCCCAAACTACAGGTCACAGGTTCAGTCTACTTGACCTACAAGGTCTGTTTTCCCCTCTTCTGTTTCACTCCAGCCTCAGTAACCACCTCAACCTACTGGTTTCCAGCCAACCAATCCCATTTTATTTTGTAGTTCCTAAACTTTCTCTTCTTGTCAGTCCAGCCTCCTGCAGCCTCTGGAGTCCCACTCCAATATAAAAATTCTCAGCCTAGTTTATGACCTGAATTTCCTGATCCAAATATAGTTGCATTACAAAACCTATGCAGTATCTTAAGAATCTAGCTCTTTTCCTTCTACAGTTGAATCTCCACCTTCAATGGAGAGTATCTACAATATCAGTATCTACAATATGTCTTCATTATTCCTGTGTTTCATACAGCTGTCTACTGGGTGCCTCAGTGATGTTTAGGTGTTCATCAGCTTTCTCTCCTCCCAGTTATAGCTCACAGTTTCCCTCATCCCCTATCTGGAAGAGCCCAGAGCATTCCGAGGCAATGGTTTCTCTGGTCGTTACAAGAAACACGCAGAAAAATGATTTTGCCTGGTCTTCTCCCTGAAGACAGTCAAGATATATTTTCAAAAGTTAAGGAAAGATTACCTTAAGACAGACAGCTACTGAAATGAGATCAGTCCCAAATATTTAAAGTCACAGGCATTCAGTGATAACAGATGTTCTGCCCAGAGCTCTTAACCCATCAGCTGGGCCCTGCTTCTGTTGGACTTGTAGAATGAAAAGGCTATCTTCATTTCTTACATGTATATATATGTTTAAAAAGGTAGTATCAACCTTTTCCTATTGAGGATAAGCTTGAAGAGGTAAACTTGCAGTTCTTTTAAGAGTTTATGGTTATATTTTGGGATAATTCACAATTTTTACAGTAGTTTTGCAAAACCAATGTAGAGGGCTTGGAAAATCTCAGATGTAATTTAGTGAACAGCTACTCCTGCAGCTCTGGCCCAGAATGTTTCTCACAGCTGAGCAGTTGCTAATATTTATTTGCAGATTCTGTGAAAAGATTGGTAAATCCATATAGAAGGAGATGGAGAACAAATTATTCTCTTCTTCTGGAGAGCAAACTATCACTGCATTCAAAATCTCACTCTAACATTGCCACCTTTGTGGCTCTGAGGCTGAATTTTTCATATTTAGCATTACATCTTAGACCAAACAGACTTTGTATGTGGCATAAAAGGACAGCTGAGAATTCCTCAGGTCTGGGGAGCCCTTGTAAGGCAGAAAGCCAGTAATCTGTGGGGAGGGGAAGCCCATTTTTATAAGATGTGTTTAAAATAATTAATTGCCATTTTATCAATTAAGGAAATAATGTATTGCAATACATGGGAGATGAGGTTTTATGTGTTGGATTTCTGTTGGCAGTGTCCATGAAGAAATCACTTACTTACATGAACTCTGAGTGCAGGCTGTTTCACATGATAAGAGACGTTCACAAAAACAAAAAGGAAGATGCAGGAATTCCTGGGTCTAGCCACAGAAGTTGTGAAGGCTGGATCCAGGTGGTGGGAACCCCTCCTCCTCTTCATGCTAGCAGATCTCCTCTCTCCTCCCCCACACCTAGCAGAGGGCAAAGCCCCCAAATMCACTCAAACAAACACTTGCCTGGAGCTACTGCTCCAGGGTTTGAAGAGTGGGAGAAAGCCAGAAGCAGTCAGGCCTCTTCCCCCACTCAGGCAGTTGTTCTCTTTCTCCTCCTTTCTTTCATAGTTAAAACATAAAATTATCTATGTGCAAACTATCATTTATGCCAATTATGGTCACAAAGATTTTAACATTTTTATACATCATCTTTCCTATATGTTTTGTATACTATGTATACAAATAATACACAAATATAATATTTGTATATTGAGTTGTATATTATGTTTCCTACTGTAAATTTCAGTGGATAAACACTTTGTTACTAATCTCCCCAATACCAATTAGCTCTGTTTTCTGCAAGGCTGCTGCTAAGAGTAAAATCATGAATCCCTGCAAGTTGATAGGAATTTTGCTGTTGATTGGGAAGATTAAAGGGGTCAGGATTTCATCATAGGAATTTTATATAAGTGCATATATAAGTCTATTTTGACTCTGGGCCAAATTTCCTTCCATTCTACACTATCCTGCTCCTTACTAATCGGACTCAAGTTGCTGCTATTGACATAAGTAAATCCAGAGTAATTTCACTAACTCTGCTGAATTGTTTGCTTCAGAAACAATGCTGATAATAATAGTAATAACAAATTGTAGCAAATTTTCTAGTCCCAAACCACAATAGCAGATAAACACTAAAACTTTATAAAAGATATTTCCTTTTCCTACCTGTTCATACCTTGAATATTGCTATTAAGGAGCACAAAACATTCATGAGCAYGAGGAAAAGAGGCCCTGGCATAATAATAATAACAGAAAACAAGTTAAACTATTGTACTTTAGACCAACAAGTTACATGAAGGTAAATGATCTAATATTATTAACTTGATTCAACTCATCTAACAGTTTAAATTGATGGTCTCCAATGTTTTCATGTTTCAGTCATACATAAGAACTGTTACCTCTGGATGGGTTGGGAATTATTCCAAATAATCTCAGCTTTTCTTCTGACAATGGAATAACTCCAGCATCATGAATCCTAATAAGTGCTAAAATCAAAATGCACCARAGCCCCATGGCAGAAAGAACTCTCCACTGATAGAAACCACCTCAGTCATTTCAAATGTGTTTTAAAATTTGAGTGGGTTAACTTTACATAGAAAGGTTTTTTGCTACATCAGATGCTCTTTAACCTACAGCAGTCAACATGAAGCTGGCTTAAGCTCTGTATCATGTGCTCTACCTAATTCAACAGAAATGCAGTCATGTGTCCATGCTTGATCCAGATCAAATTTGTACTGATGGGTGACCCAGGGGTATGCAAATCTGGTATTAATAATGGTCATGAAACCATGACTTTGTATGACAGTCCAGCTCTAGATCCTTTGCAATTTAATTAACTTATTTTTCAATAGGCATGGTTTTCCCTTTAACATATCCAAATACTTCTAGTAACAGCTATGTTCTTCTCCATGTAACTCTTTGTGCAATTTGTCATTAAATGTGGATTTCAATAAATGAAACAAAAATCAAAAAAAACCCAACTCCCATCACAACAAACTTAAGACACATTTGAAGAACTGTTGATATGTAACTGCAATCCATTCTACTACATAAAACAGAAATACAAAGGAATGGAAACTGAACCACATCTATATATTGAAATAATCAAAAAAWTAAGAAATCTTACCTTTTTCACTAACACTTTCACTTTCAATCTCTACATCATCACAACTCGTATATTCTGGAGTAGAGGCCAGTTCTTCTTCTGAGCTACTTAATGAGACCTGGCGCATTTTACCTCCCTTTTTTGTTTTATGGGGCTTTGGTGGTGGAGGTCTGACAGATTCAGACTGGTCTGAGCTGAGTGAATCGTTCCGTAACATAGTTTCCATCTTCTCACGTTTTGTTTTCCGTACAGCAGAATTGGGATCCAAATGGTGTTGTTTCCTTAATGAATCAGAGCGCCTCATGTCTGGTCTTTCCAGAGGAATTGGACTCCTCCTAGGTGTAGGAGGGCTATGATTTGTGGTCCTCTGACGATTGGGACTTGGTCCCTGAGCCTCTCGAGTTCTTTCCATAGAGTACGAACGCTGATTTTCCATGGCAGCTCTGCGCTCAGACACAGATCTTTGCCTTGATGGTCGTTCCATCCTCAGCATAGACATCCGGGAATCTTCCATCTCAGTATTTGCCAATGAGACATCACTATGTCTCCGTTCATGACGTGCTCGGGATACTTCAGCATGGATACGCATTTGTTCCTCATATGGTTGTGGCTTAACTGGATAACGAGCCAAATTAGGATCACTTCGGTATCGTGCTTGGTATTCCTCTTCCCTCCGCTGCCTTTCATATTCTTCCCTGTTCTGTACATCCTCCTCCTCTACCGGATACTCCTTGGAACGCCTGCCACTCCTTCTGCTGGAGTCTCTATAATCACCCAGTTCAGGTTCTTCATATAACTGAGGCCCACGCTGCGACCGCCTATCTGAATAATCTGATGGTGACCTGGGCATTGCACTGTCTGATGTAGCATACTGTGAATATTCGTCTCTTTCTTCCCTTTGGTCGTATCTTCTATTCTGATCTCTTGATATTGATGGGCTTCTTTTCCTAAATAATCAGTATAAGGAAAAAGAAAGATTTCTGTCAATATTTCCTGTTGCACAAAAAAACAGTTAATGCTAACTCATACAATGATCAGCCAATGGAAAAAAAAATCAATTCATTGCATTTCTTTCTGAATGTGCTTGCACATTTTCTGCACTAGATTAAAGAGAGCAAGTCATGCTGCAGATCTATTAATAGAGCACAATTTAAGTCAAAACTTTACAGAAAAAATGTTAATATGATAATAATGCATATTCTAAGATACAGAATATAAATGCTTGTGCTATTCTGTAGCCATAATTGCTTTACAAGTACCTCAGTTTTGTAATCCCTGGTAATGATTTTAAGATGATATACCTTGACCATATACTTTTATTTCACTTTTATAATCCCTATAGAAATTAAGGCCAGATAGAAAATTCAGTTAGTCAGTCTGATCTTGTCTGATCCAGTGGCAGCATTTGTCTAAATCACGTAGTCTACATAAACTCAGAAAGCAAAACATTTTTTGTGTTGTATAAGAAAGCAAAGCGCCTCAAGGTCCTGCCAGTCTGAGTCGACCAAGAACTCCTTCTCATCCCTACTTTTGATGATAGTGCTAGTCCAAGCATGTGTGCAAGACACACCAGCCAGGTACCAGAATGGATTTCCTGAACCACATTAAGCATTGACTAACTCTTTGTAATACATCATATCCAGCCATAGATAATTTCTTAGTCCTCAGAAGAATGTGAAAAAAGAACTGTTTATCAACAGACATTCTTTCATGCTTCTGACAAATAATTGACTGAAGCATTCAATTTTATTATAGACAATATTTTAATATGGGAAGTGCCTGGAATACATTATGAATGCTATATATCCTGTTTATTTGATACAGCATTGTTTGCTACTTGGTTAGAAGGGATTAATTAAATAGGGGTAGTGATTTGTAGCAGAAAAAATAGACTAAAGTATCAGACTGTGCCTTTACCAAGCCTTAAAGTATAATGTGCGTGTTAAATGTTACTTCTGGACATGCCCAGTTTGGTGCTTATTTTTTAACCTCAGATGCAGCTGGAGGAGTTACCCACAGGAAACTGGAGCAAAGATCCAAGATGTGGATAAAGAGACACAAAGGCAGCAACTGCTGTGAAGCCTGAATAGCTGCCCTTACATGTGGGGCTTCTCTGGGATGAGATAGGCCAGCTGAAGCCTTAAGCAGTGAAAATACGCATGTGAACCTATTATTGTATTATCAACCCTTTGCTCTTCTTATATCTTATTCTATCTTGCTTTTTAATTTTTTTGTATCCTCACAAATGGCATTGATCCTGAAAAGCAGCCTTKCAGGCAGACAGTGAGAAGATCCTGCCTAGTGGGAGGAAGGATGGGGAAAAGGAGATCAAAGCCCTACTATTACCACCATTGTCTTAGAAGGGATAACGTAAGGAAAAGCTTAAACTTAGTAAAGGGGAGAAGGAAAAACAGGTTCTTCTGAATGCCCAGGAAAGCAAGCCGAAAGGGCTCTGCCTAGCTCCTAGGCAAGAAAATGCTTTTCTCAGAGCCAGATAGGAATTGCAGTTTCTGCTCAGCAAGGGAAGAAAGCCGCTGGCTGAGAAGAGTTTGTGCAGGGGGTGACTGGTAATTTGGCACCCTGTCTTAAGAACCATACCAGGTCACTAAACTGTGCTTGAAGGATTTGGACCCAGTCTGCCTCATAAATATTAAAGTACTTTAGCCTTATAATGGCATTTGCAAATGAGGAAATTAATTCAATCTGGGAGAGCAGTGGATGTTGTCTACCTAGACTTCAGCAAGGCTTTTGACACTGTCTCCCATAGCATCCTCATAGACAAGCTCAGGAAGCGTGGGTTAGATGAGTGGACAGTGAGGTGGATTGAGAACTGGCTGAATGGCAGAGCTCAGAGGGGTGTGATCAGTGGCACAGAGTCTAGTTGGAGGCCTGTA